>NC_046331.1:777946-817946 GCF_009819535.1 Lacerta agilis
TCCACCAGATGTCCAAGAGAAAAAACAACTCTATTCATGTTTAATAGATGATTGCATTTTTATATTCTGTTGGAAGCCGAGCAGAGTGGCTGGGGAAACCCAGCCAGATGGGCGGGGTATAAATATTATTATTATTATTATTATTATTATTATTATTATTATTATTATTATTATTATTATTACAGCGGTACCCCGCAAGACGAATGCCTCGCACAAAAGGGTTTTGCGAGTTTTTAGTTGACTCGCGAGACGAATTCGTCTATGGCTGTTTTTCGCAAGACGAATTTGTCTGGCGAGGTACCACTGTAAGCCAACACCGGACCGCACCGCGTTTTAAAGCTGTTCGCCCGCTGCAGCCTTAAAATGCGACGCGGCACGGTCCGGTGCCGGCCGGAAGGGGTGTCGGCCGATCGCGCCCGCCACTTTGGGTGGACATGTGCGGTCGACCCAAGATGGCGGGCGCGATCGGCCGGCACCCTTTCTGACTGGAGCCGCGCCGCGTTTTAAAGCTGCCATCTTGGGTGGGCGGGCGCGGTCGGGCGGCGCCCGTTCCGACCGGCACAGCACCGGAGCCGCGCGGCGCCGCGTTTTAAAGCTGCAGTGAGCAAACAGCCCGGACTTCCCCCCCCATTAATTAAATTTTAATGCGTTCCCATGGGAAACGGTGCCTCGCAAGATGAAATTTCCGCAAGACGAAAAGTCTTGCGGAACGAATTAATTTCGTCTTGCGAGGCACCACTGTATTATTATTATGCTCAGGTTTTCAGGCTATGCTTGGGGGCACCTGAAAACAGAATGCTGGACTATTGACCCATTTCTGTCACCCAGCAGGCTTTCATGCTCTTACGTTGGTCCTCTCTCGAACGAGGAGGCAACGTCAGATTTTGAACACCCCTGAGAACAGTCTCGGGGTGCCCCGAATAGCCCCCGGTGTCCAGCTACCTGGGATCCGTTTTGCCACCTTTCCTTGGTTTGTGACTCGCCTGCGTTCCTCTCTCCCTGCAGACAAAAGGGATCGTCAACACAGCCATGTCCGCAGCGGTCCAAGCGGCTCGAGGGAGAGGGAGAGGCACCCTCGCGCGGGGCGCGTTTGTCGGGGCGACCGCCGCTGCCACTGGTTACCTGGCACCAGGTATGACCAAGCCGCTGGCCGGCTGACCGAACCCAAAGGGTGCTCATCAATGGCTCCTCTTCATCCTGGAGAGAAGTGACTAGTGGGGTGCCACAGTGGAATTTGCTGCCGAGGAGTGTGGTGGAGTCTCCTTCTTTGGAGGTCTTGACCACATGGTCTGCGGGACGGTAGACCGGCCCATGGCCGTAAAGGTTTGCCGACCCCTGCTTGAGATTCTCGAGTTTTCTCGAGGGTGTACATGCACGAAGGCTTCTTCTGAGTTTCCCTTCGGGTCTCTGCTTCTCCATGCTCTGCCGTGACGAATCCGTTTTGCCTCCTCTGTGTGTGTTTTATGTTGCAGGCTACGGGGCCCCGTACGGATACAGCACAGCCGCGGCCGCGGCCGCGGCCGCACCAGCTTACGGTACGTACAGCCACTTCCTTACGTGACTCCGCAGGCCCTGTTGTGTGTATGTTGCCGTATTTGTTACTGGGAGTATTTGTTCTGGGAGCGGCCCGTTGACTCCCCGGCGACATTGATCAACCGCGGCGCCTCGTTTTGTCTCCGCGGAAGGCCGCCGGCCCCGGCCGCGGCGCTCGTCCCGGTTGGCGTCGCTTCCTCCTCCCTCCTCCCGCTTTCTGCCTGAGTGTGGAAGGTTTGCTCGTTCTAACTGCCTGTTCCCCCTTTTCATACCAAAACTTCAGCCCCTCTTTAACCCCGCCTGACTAGCTGTCCTGCCTTCTTACAGCCTATCGTACTCCATTCAAAGCAACCCAACGGGCCAGCGCTCGATTGACTTCAACCCCGCAACCCTCCCAACAAAATGGCCACTTATCGGCGGACGGACACCTTTCCCGGGTCCTGCGGCCAACCAGCTCTCGGTCACTGCCGTATTTTGGGGGGGGGGGACGACGACACACCACAGGCGAGGCGTTGAAGCCACACAGTCCTGGGTCCCAACAAAATGAAAAAAAAATTTATTTCCAGTAGCAAATTTGTAGCGTGCAAATTTGGTTTGGAAACTAGTTCCGGCGGTTGCGGGGCACGGGCTCCGGTTGTTGTAAGGTTAGGGAATAAAGGTTTGATTTTGAGATCTTCAATAATAATAATAATAATAATTTATTATTTGTACCCCGCCCATCTGGCCGGGTCTCCCCATCCACTCTGGGCAGCTTCCACCAAACATTAAAATACATTTAAACTCTCGCCGGGGCGATACCCCAGCTGGCCAGGTGCCCTTCTAAGAAGTAGTGATGGTATTTTAGGAGTCCGGAATTCGAGTAAAACTTTGGTGAACCTGCGGGTGGAGTTTAAGAACTCCGCAGAGGTAAGGTCTACTTGTGAGGAAGGAATATGTAGAAGGGCACACAGGTGTCCTTTTCTTTCCCGTAGCACCTTAGAGACCAACTAAGTTTGTTCTTGGTATGAGCTTTCGTGTGCATGCACGTCCCGGGTCCCTTTCATGTTCACGGAGTCGTAGTTGCGGTGGTGCGGTGGCGGCAGCGCTCGGGTTCACACGCCCGAGGCCGCGCACCCGTTTCCTCTCGCCGGCCGGTGGCCGATCGTACAACGGGATGGAAGAATAGAATCGCTCTTGATTGTCTCTGTCCCCTTGCGGGGAAACGACGAAATTCCTCGCTTGCGACCCCGACTCAAATAAGGCAATCCGCACAATTTAGAAAACGCCGATAAACGCAGCGTGGTTTACAGTGGTACCTCGACTTACGAAGAAGAAGAGTTTGCATTTGATATCCCGCTTTTCACTCCCCGAAGGAGTCTCCAAGCGGCTAACATTCTCCTTTCCTTTCCTCCCCCACAGCAAACACTCTGTGAGGTGAGTGGGGCTGAGAGACTTCAGAGAAGGGAGACTAGCCCAAGGTCACCCAGCAGCTGCATGTGGAGGAGCGGAGACGCGAACCCGGTTCCCCAGATTACGAGTCTGCCGCTCTTAACCACTACACCACACTGGGAAGTTAACCCATTTCCGAAGATGCGCCCGTGAGTTGAAATCTTCGCAAGTCGAAGCCGCCATCTCGGAACGGGGGGAAATACAGCGGCGCCTCGCTAGACGGAAACAATTCGTTCTGCGAGTATTTCCGCCGAGCGGTTTTTTTCGTCTAGCGAAGCACCCAGTGCAAAGAGTGGTTAAGAGTGGTAGACTTGTAATCCGGTGAACCGGGTTCGCGTCTCCGCTCCTCCACATGCAGCTGCTGGGTGACCTTGGGCTAGTCCCCCTTCTCTGAAGTCCCTCGGCCCCACTAGCGAGTTTTACGTCTAGCGAGGCATTCGTCTAGCGGGGCGCCACTGTATCCGTACGTCGAAAAAAGCACTTCGGAAGTCGAGGATTTCGGAAGCAGCTTTCATTTTTCCGCTTGCGGGGGTCAAAAAATGCGGAAGCCGGGTGGCACGCAAATCGAGGTACCACTGTGCAACATAACAAATCAAATCGGATGGCTTCAGGGTCACGGAGCAATGGGCGGTGATAGCCGCGGTGGCTGTTACACGAGCATGTGTGAACTCTTTCCTCCCGCAGGATGGTGCGAGCAAGTCCAATTGGCGCCGCTTAGGCCCCTCTCCGCCCGCAAACAAACGAGGCAGTGCCACTTGGTGTGCCTGAGCAAAAGAACCTCAACGCTCCTCCCTCCGAAATTGTGTCGTTCTCCCCCCCCCATGTCCCCTCCAACAACCTTGTCTTATTTTATGGGGGACGGACCCTGGCTCTTTGGGTTGCTTTGAATGTAGTTTTATGCAGCAACGAGAGCAGACGCCCGTTGGAGTCAACGATGCGGCCCTGATCCCCGAATCCCAACAGCCCCCCCTCCCCCTGAATCATTTGCTGTGACACGTTGAAGGAGTCACAAGCGTTGCCGTATTTCTGGCTCCATAACACACACTTTTCCCCCTCCTAAAAAGTAAGGGGAAATGCCTGTGCGTCTTACGGGGCGAATGTTTGGTCGGCCGCTGGCTCCCTTTCCGGCCCGGGCCCCTTGCCCCGGCCTCCATTGCTGAATGTTCTGCAGGCGGAGGCTCTTTGCTTCCCCGGTGACATGGGGCTGGCTGGTTAGGTTATCTGGAAACCGTAGAAACGGCTCCCTTCCCTTTCCGAAAGAAGCTGCACAACTGTGAGCTGATCCTCAAAAAAACAGGGCTTTTCCCTTTGCAAAAAAGCTGCACAACTGTGAGCTGATCCTCAAAAAAACAGGGCTTTTCCCTTTGCGAAAAAGCTGCACAACTGTGAGCTGATCCTCAAAAAAAACAGGGCTTTTCCCTTTGCGAAAAAGCTGCACAGCTGTGAGCAGATCCACAAAAAAACAGCTTTTCCCTTTGCAAAAGAAGCTGCACAACTGTGAGCTGGTCCTAAGAAAACGGGGCTTTTCCCCTTTGCGAAAGAAGCTGCACAACTGTGAGCTGATCCTCAAAAAAACAGGGCTTTTCCCTTTGCGAAAAAGCTGCACAACTGTGAGCTGATCCTCAAAAAACGGGGCTTTTTCCCTTTGCAAAAGAAGCTGCACAACTGTGAGCTGGTCCCCCCCAAAAACGGCTTTTCCCTTTGCATAAGAAGCTGCACAACTTTGAGCTGATCCTCAAAAAAACAGGGCTTTTCCCTTTGCGAAAGAAGCTGCACAACTGTGAGCTGATCCTCAAAAAACGGGGCTTTTCCCCTTTGCGAAAGAAGTTGCACAACTGTGAGTTGAACCCCATAGAAACAGGATTTTTTTCCCCTTTGCAAAATAAGCTGCACAACTGTGAGATGATCCTCAAAAAACGGGTCTTTTCCCCTTTGCAAAAGAAGCTGCACAACTGTGAGCTGATCCTCAAAAAAACGGGGCTTTTCCCCTTTGCAAAAGAAGCTCCACAACTGTGAGCTGATCCTCAAAAAACGGGGCTTTTCCCCTTTGCGAAAGAAGTTGCACAACTGTGAGTTGAACCCCATAGAAACAGGATTTTTTTCCCCTTTGCAAAATAAGCTGCACAACTGTGAGATGATCCTCAAAAAACAGGGCTTTTCCCCTTTGCAAAAGAAGCTGCACAACTGTGAGGTGATCCTCAAAAAACGGGGCTTTTCTCCTTTCCAAAAGAAGCTGCACAACTGTGAGCTGATCCTAAAAAACGGGGCTTTTCCCCTTTGCGAAAGAAGCTGCACAACTGTGAGCTGATCCTCAAAAAAAACAGGGCTTTCCCCTTTGCAAAACAAGCTGCATAACTTTGAGCTGATCCTCAAAAAACAGGGCCTTTCCCCTTTGCAAAAGAAGCTGCACAACTGTGAGCTGATCTCCAAAGAAACGGTTCCCCCCCTTTCCTGCTCCCAAAATTTGGTGCGCCTTATGGAGCGACAAATACGGAAAACCGGCCGCCTACAATTGTGTCGTCCTTTGACCCTTTCCCTCTCCCCCGTCCCGCCTTACGCGGCCCATCGCTGACTCCCGCCGTCTTGCGCGGAGAATCGCTGCCCTCATTTTCTGCATAAAGGATCCTCGCCACAATTTTTTGGAAATGTCTGACTGCTTGGTTGTGGTGCTGAGTCTCGGGACGGAAGCTCTGGCCCGGGCTGTAAGGTTCTCTCTATCTCTCTCTTCCTTCCTTCCTTCCTTCCTTCCTTCCTTCCCTCCTTCCTTCCTTCCTTCCTTCCTTCCTTCTCTCTCTCTCTCTCTCTCTCTCTCTCACACACACACCCTTCCTTCCTTCCTTCTCTCTCTCTCTCACCCTTCCTTCCTTCCTTCCCTCCTTCCTTCCTTCTCTCTCTCACCCTTCCTTCCTTCCTTCCTTCCTTCCCTCCCTCCCTCGCTCCCTCTCTCCGCCTCTGTGAAGCTGTTTGCATGTTGGAAAACTTTCCGCCGGTCATCTCCGATCTCCTTGGAACAACTGTTGTTGCTGCTTTCTGATTTCCGAAAAGAGACACCTAGCCGAAAACAGACCATTCAAACAGGAAACACTTTTCGTTTTTACTCTCCCCACACCCCCCCGACAAAACAAAACGAGCATCCTCAACAGACTCTTAGCGAGGCCACAAGAATGTTAAATTCGGCAGAGAGAGACCCGGTTCCGTTTTCCCCCCGGCCCCCTTTCCCCCGCTTCCCGGCCCAAGAGGACAAACTCCCGCAAATTACTCGTCCGAGCGGCGATTCTCCCGTCCGCTTTGAGGCCTTCCGGCAGACGCTCCGGCGGGACAGATTTGGAGTGTCCTCCCCTTCCGCACATAAAGCGGCCGATGCTGCGTTCGTTTGCCGCCGTTACGAAACGGACCGAGAACTCGGGCCGATATCCGGTACGGGTGAGACTCGGAAAATGTGAATCTCGTGGAAAGGTTCGTTTGTTTCGGTAATTCAGCTTGAAAGGTGAAACTGATATACGACATGCAAAGCGAGATACGTCAAGCCTTTATTGGTTATAATTGCGGTGATTACGGCGTACGGCTGACGAGAACCGCAAATTTAACCATTTCAACTCTGGTGCGGCGTTCTGCTTAAGCCACGAGTTCAAAGAAGGACAGACAGGTCTTGACCCGCAAGCTTGTCTGGCGGAGAAGAGTGGGCGAAAAGCTTCCTCCCTCTCTCTTCCCGGGCACTTTGATTGACGCAGAAGCCCGCCTTACAAGAATTCAAACCGGCCAATGACAGCGTCCAGCCCAAACCTCTCCCCAAACCCACGAGGGCAGGAAGAGAACAAAGACTCTTTGAGCTTTGCAGAACCGGTTTAAACTAGGAACGTAACTTCCTAGCTACAGGATGTTAGCATATCTACTTCGAAGGGACGGATGCTCGGGGGTTATCCAAGAGACACATCCTTGCCGTGCAGTTGCAAATTAAACGGCAACTTAATTAAAAGAGAGACGTGACTCTCTCGCTTCCCGGTAATGGAAGCTTAATAATAATAATAATAATAATAATAATAATAATAATAAACTTTATTACGGTCATAGACCAGCAAAAGAGAAAATGAAACGATAGTACATAATATAAATATTTCTTAAATACCGCCTTTTAACAATACTATTTCAGATCCCATGTGAGCTTAAAATTAAGCTAAAATTGAATGGGGGATAATTCCCTTTAAGTATTATCTGCTATGGCTTGGTGGACGGCTTGATCGCCGTTGTCGGCTGATGCCACGACGCGTCTCCGTCTCGCCGCACGGTAGCAAAATTGAGCTCCAGTCATAGTTGGCTCTGGGTTGGTGTCCGCAAATTCAAATTCAAATTTATTGCGGCGATAAGCCCATAAAAACATAAAATGTGGAATATATACGGCGTAAAGTTACAGCAGACCATAGACCCTGGAGTCGTAGGGAAACAAACCACCGCACGAATGCAAGTTTTAAAATTGCAACCAGGGAGCAGGAAACAAAAGTATTAGCGGTCGTGTAGCGCCTTTTTTGAGATATGACAGAGTTTAGAAACCTTCCAACCTGCAAGGTTGTAGAGGAGTCGTCGTCTTGCAGGAGTAAGGCAAGGTGTGACTCAGTTTCTGAGTTATTGGTCTCAGTCATTTTGCCCGAGCCTCACTATGCCCGAGCCTCACTATGCCCGAGCCTCACTATGCCCGAGCCTCACTATGCCCGAGCCTCACTCTGCAGGGAACAGATAAAGGTTATATGATGGAGAGATTCCGTCGACTTTTTATCGCAATCACCAAAGGCGGAAACGAGGCCCTTGGAAAATCTATGTCTCTTTTTCTCCCAACAACGCTCGGAATACCCAGAGGGGTTATTCCGCGCTCCTAGCGATGGCCGCAGCTCCACCGGAAGTCAAAATCTATGTCTCAGGACATTAGAAGGAAAAACATTCAACCTCGCTTTGGTGAAAGCGAATCGGTGCCCAGCAGTGGAGAGGGAGGATAGGTAGAGAGGGACACGATGTATTGGAGTAACTCCAAAATCCCGAGGCGAGCAGACACCCCCGCCCGGCGTATGATGACGCTGCAGCTCCAAATCGCCCGGTCTTTGTCTGATTAATCTTTTTTGCCAAAGCAGGGTCTAAATTAAGCGGATCGGAAGGTGGGCAGCATCCCACCTTGGCTAGCTAGCCAGACTCCAACACCCATCATGCTTTGCTGGCTGGCCTACCACTCCCATCTGTCCTAGCAAACACGATCCCTAATTTAACCCGTCCTAGATAGCCAGACTCCAACTCCCATCGTGCCTCGCCGTCCGGCCTACAACTCCCAGCTTCCCGGCTATGATCCGGCCTTGCTAGCCAGACTCCAACTCCCAGCATGCTTAGCTTTAAAGACTCCACTTCCCAGAATGCCTAGCAGGCAGATCTCCAATTCATCCCACCTATAACCCAGCCTAGCTACCAAGAGTAGGGCGTCGCCACCCTTAGTCTGGTCCGCCAGGCAACTTTGCTCCCTCCACGGTGCACCATTAATCCCGCCCCCCTGGAAACCTTGTCCTTCTTGTCCTGCCGGGCGTAGGGGAAGCAGGGAATGACAGCTGTCACTCACTCGACTGGCCGACGCAATCTTGCAGGCGTTGATCACGATCAACAGCTCCATCAAGTGGTCGTCGATCTCGCCGCAGCCGCTCTGGACAATGTAGACGTCTTCGCCGCGCACGCTCTCACCGATCTCCACGCTGCAGGGAGAAAGAATTGAGGATTCTTTAAAAAAAAAAAAAGATTTATTTATTTAAATCGGATCTCCCCCAATTTAAATCGGATATTTTCCATTTACAGTTTGGCGTGGATTTTCCCCCAGTCCCAAGGGTTTGCGAATTCGTCGCGCCAAAGACGTTGGACGAGATAACGGCTGGGTAATCCCTGTGCCAAAGAGTTAACCGGTAGGGCAGTTGCAAATGAAACGGCAACTTAATGAAAATAGAGACGTGACTCTCTCGCTTCCCGGTAACGGGAGCTTAAAAGGCAGCCCCATAAAACAGCCAATCTCGGGTCATGTAGGATTGATCATAAGAAATCATATCTTGAACATAGACCAGCAGGGAATGTTATACTCAGCACAACCGCATATGGGTATCGGAATGTCTTCCGTTCACCCGCACAATGTCCGAGACAACGTATCACTTCTCGTTTAATCCTTTTCCCCAGGCATCCGTCCTAATATTACGTCCCACATCTTTCGCCCAGTCCATCATTACAGATTTAACCATTTCCTCTTTCGTATGCCGCTCTAGCAACAAATTATACGTCCTGGGAAGGTTTTGAGAGTTCGGTTCGATGAATTCCGTTTGCAACTTTGATTTTTCTCTTTGAAAAATCCAACCTAAAAATTTCATTTGATGATGCTGCAACCAGTCAGTAACCTCCTCCTTCATTTGCTCGTAGCTTTTCAACTTAAAAGGTCTGACCTCCTTGTTGCCGTATATTTAATCCTACATGGATACCACACTCTGGGCTTTTCGTCGGCTGGACGCCGAAATCGTCACAATCATAACAAGCAAAGGCTCGACATATCTCGCTTTGCATGTCACGAGTCTATCTCGTATATTAAACTCCGTTAGCTAATGAAAACAATTGCTTCCATCAATGGACTTTCCCACGATATTCTAATTTTTCGAGTTTCACCTGTATCTCATATGTTCAACTCCAGTAGCTAATGAAACGGAACATAAACGAACCTTTCAATGATATTCTAATTTTTCGAGTTTCGCCTGTAGTTGCAGGCCCCTGACGAACCACTTCCTGTTCCTTTGTCTGCTCCGGGAGGGAGTTGGCTTCTGGGGCGGGCGACCTTTAACCCCGGACCATACCGGCTGCTTTGACCTTGGGGACGTGGGCGGCGCTGGGGTCCAAACCAGTGTTCCTCAACCTTGCAGGTGACACCCAATTGGGAGGGGTGGCTAATACCCCAGAGGACAGGATCACGCTTCAAAATGACCCGAACAGATTAGACAACTGGGCCCAAAGCAAAACTGGACCTAATGGTCAGGGGTCCCTTTACCTTTATAAACTACTGTATAAAGTAAACGGCGTTTCCGTGCGCTCCTCTGGTTTGCCAGAAGCGGCTCGGTCCTTCCGGCCACGTGACCCGGACGCCGGACGCCGGATCCCTCGGCCAGTAAAGCGAGGCGAGCGCCGCAACCCCAGAGTCGTCCGCGACTGGACCTAACGGTCAGGGGTCCCTTTACCTTTATAAAGTACTGTATACACGGCATTTCCGTGTGCTCCTCTGGTTCGCCAGAAGCGGCTCAGTCCTGCCGGCCACGTGACCCGGACGCCGGATCCCTCGGCCAGTAAAGCGAGGCGAGCGCCGCAACCCCAGAGTCGTCCGCGACGGAACCTAGCGGTCAGGGGTCCCTTTACCTTTATAAACTATTGTATAAACGGCGTTTCCGTCCGCTGCTCTGGTTCGCCAGAAGCGGCTCAGTCCTTCCGGCCACGTGACCCGGAAGCCGGACGCCGGCTCCCTCGTCCCTCGGCCGACAAAGCGAGATGAGTGCCGCAACCCCAGAGTCGTCCGCGACTGGACCTAACGGTCAGGGGTCTCTAAACTACTGTATAAACGGCATTTCCGTGCCCTGCTCTGGTTCGCCAGAAGCGGCTCGGTCCTTCCGGCCACGTTACCCGGACGCCGGATCCCTCGGCCGATAATGTGAGAGGAGCGCTGCAACCCCAGAGTCGTCCGCGACTTGACCTAACAGTCAGGGGTCCCTTTACGGGGAGGGTGAGCGTATCCCCCGAGCGTCCTAGCTGCTTTGAGCTTGGGCCAAATTAGGGAGCTTCCTCTTGTCTCCGTTAAACGAACGAACGGACCGACAACTTGCCGTTTCCCCCCCGACGGCTCGACTTACCCGTAGCCCTCTTGGTTTCTTGTCTTTTTAGGTTTGCCCAAGAGAATGGTCCTGTTGCCAGTCTTGAAAATACCCAGCTACCCAATGCCACATTATTCCTTCTTTTAGCAAACGGCAGAAAAGATTCCCCTCTGGCTGGCCACTGCGGGGCAGTACGGGATGCGATAACGGGCGGATCGATAGGACGTCCCGCCTGATTTGGGCGCGTACTTGAGAGCAGAAACCAATTCTATAGGAGCGTCTTTTCCTACCGTTTTTTTTTTTTTGCTATCTCAAGAATTTTAGTTCTCTCTCTCTAAAAAGAAAACTTGAAGCGAGCAAACGACGGTCTGTGAAAATCGTTACCTCATTTCTCTCCCCTAAAATAATAACTTATATTATTAGCCTTCTGTTGTAGGGAATAAACTTAGATGCTTAAAAAAAAATCACTGTTTTTAAGGAGCCAGATTCTGTCGAAACTTTAAAACTCGGAACGGAAAACTTTGTGAAGGATGTACAGAGTGCATACGGAAAATAAAAACCGGTTCTTGTCGTAATGGGGAAAGTCTTCGGCTGGTTTCTGACACGGGGGAAAAGGCCCGTAACCTGTAGGATTCCGGGACGTGGTGTGGTGTAAACGCGTTTTTCTAAAAAGGAACCGGATTGCCGAACGTGCTCTCTGCGCTAAAAATAGAATTAAAAAAGGAGGCCCCCCCCCCGAAATAAAATAAATAAATAAAATAAAACAAAAGAAGGAGACCCGCCCCCCAAAATTAAATAAAATTAAATTAAATCTAAAATAAAATAAAATAAAATAAAATAAAATAAATAAAACGCAGCATAAATAAAACGTTTTTTTATTTAAATCAGATTTTTTTATTTAAATCGTGATTAAATCAGTAAAGCTCAGGGTGTATTTAACCCCCCCCCAAAAAAATCCCATTTAAATAAAATTTAAAAAATCAGATTTTTAAAATTTAAATGTTTTTATATTTAAATCGAATTTTTTTTTATTTAAATCAGATTTTTTGATTTAAATCCTGATTAAATCAGTAAAGCTCAGGGTGTATTTAAACCCCCCCTCAAAAAATCCCATTTAAATAAAATTTTAAAAATCGGATTTTTTTAAATTTAAATCAGTTTTTATATTTAAATCGGATTTTTTTTATTTAAATCGGATTTTTTTTATTTAAATCGGATTTTTTTATTTAAATCAGATTTTTTAAAATTTAAATTGGATTTGTTTATTTAAATCAGATTTTTTTTTTAAAATCGGATTTTTTGATTTAAATCCTGATTAAATCAGTAAGGCTCAGGGTGCATTTAACCCCCCCCAAAAAAACCCCATTTAAATAAAATTAAAAGCAGATTTTTTTAAAATTTAAATCGGATTTTTTTAAATTTAAATTGGATTTGTTTATTTAAATTGGATTTTTTTTTATTTAAATTGGATTTTTTTTATTTAAATCGGATTTTTTTATTTAAATCGGATTTTTTTTTAAATCGGATTTTTTTATTTAAATTGGATTCTTTTCGATTTAAATCGTCATCGAAATCAGTTTGATTTGAACCAAATGCACCCTGTCGCACACACACACACACACACACTTTTAAAAAAAGAAAAGAAACGAACCTCAAATAAACGAGCCCAGCTCACGGAAGTTCTTGTGGCCTCCTTCACTCAGTCTTGGTGCGAATTATTTTTTTGGCCCCGCCCCCTTTTTCAGAGCTCAAAACTAAGCCAGGCCTGTCCTTTCCCCGCCATTCCCACCCTTCCGCCTGGAACCTTGTACGATTCTGAGAATCTGAAGCAGCAACACAGTCCCCCACCCCATGACGACTTGCTACCTTTGAATCGTCCTGTTTTTGTCCCGTGCCGCTGTGGAAAGTGAGCTTGTTTCAGCCATAGGCCAGCTACCTGTCCTTTTGCCTTTCGGACGTTCGGGCGCCGGGTGCGAAAGGCGGCGCTTTCGTTGTGTACGTACCTGCCTCGCTTTTCGAGACCCGGGAGACTGTTCTCGAGAAAGGCTTACGTCCGGCGTGCCCGACCTGCGGCCCTCCGGATGTTTTGGCCTACGACTCCCATGATCCCTAGCTAACACAAGGGATGATGGGAATTGTGGTCCAAAACATCTGGAGGGCCGCAGGTTGGGCATGCCTGACTTATGTGGGGTGTGTGTGTCTTCGCTCTTTGGCTAAGGGGACTGGTATTAAGGCGTCACCCCCACCGAAAGAAAAAACCCGTCAGTGTTCCTCTCCTTTTCAGATGTCACCCGTTTGCGGCTCGCCTTTTCGGAGGACGGTTTTGTGCTGCTTTATATACTCTGTCCTCCTCCAGATATACCCGTAGAGTCGTACCTCGGGTTACGTCCTGAATTGGCTCCGGGCCGCTGTCCATAGCTGTCAGGTTTCGGATTTGAAAACAAGGGATCGGCAGTCTCACCTATCTGTCAGTGGTGGGCGGAGCCAAAAGCAAAAGTGGGCGGGGCAGCGATGTCAACTCCCAAGCAGGCTCGGGCTCGGGGCGGAGCAAAGAGGAGGGCGGCCATGTGCTCCACCGCACAATGGAGCCCCGTCGTCGTCTTGCCTGATCCCACCAAAACAGGACAGGAAGCAGCAGCTGCTCGCAGGCGGCCAGGATCCGCCCGCCGGCTAAGCCTATTGGCTGGATGAGGGGCTTGGCGGCAACGGATAGGGGCTGATACAGGGGGAGGAATACACCCCCTGTAAGCGCGGGAAACGGCCCCCACTTGCTTTGAGGGCCGAGGCTTTTCTCTCCAAGTAGGCCAGGTCTTCCCACCCGGTCCCTGGCCAGCAGGGGAGGAGCTGCTTCCGTGAAAAACGGGAAATTGAAGGGAAATGAAAAAATAAGGGAGAGCAGTGGGAAACTGCTGGAAATAAGGGAGAATCCCGGGGGAAACGGGATACTTGACAGCACTGGCGGTCGCTGTACATAACCCGGAACGTACGTAAGCCAAGAAACTCACTTAGGCTCGTAACCTGAAAAGTACGCCACCTCGGGTTACGTCCTTAATTGGTTACATTTCTCGTAACCCGGAAAGTACGCCACCTCGGGTTACGTCCTGAATTGGCTCCCGGTCGCTGTATGTAACCCAAAATGTACGTAACCCGAGAAACGCGCATGCGCAGCGACGAATTACACTAATTTCACTATTTTTTTAAAATTATCCATTCTCTTAACCAACTCCAGCATGCGGCTTCGTAATAGATTTTCAAATCTGGAACCGTAAATCCTCCCATCTCGGGTTACGTCCTTAATTGGTTACACTTGTACGTAACCCGAGAAACGCGCATGCGCAGTGACGAATTACACTTCCGGCTTACGGGAGCTCGTAACCCGAAAAGTACGCCACCTAGGGTCACGTCCTTAAAAGTGCTGTCAAGTATCCCGTTTGGGCCCGCTTGGAGTTGACGTTGCTGCTCCGCCCACTTTTGCTTCTGGCTCCGCCCACCACCGACATGTGACCGTCCCCGGGATAGGGGACACTGCCGATCCCTTATTTTCAAATCCGAAACTTGACAGCTATGGACAGGTCATAGCGGAGAGTTTGGACGAAACGTGATCCGCCCGGAGAAGGAACAGGGAATCCACTCCAGTATCCCAGCCGAGGGATAGGCAGGGGCGTTCCTAGCCCCTTGGCTGTCCGGGGTGGGAAGCCAAGAGGCACCCCTGGGGGCGGGGCATCGCACCGTGCGTGCGTCATGACGTACGCACGCACGGCAATGCCCTACCCCCGGGGGATGCCGGGCGGCCGCTTCGGGAGTCTCTGCGGGCTGCAGAGAGTCCCGAACCCGCCGCAGCAGCACAAAGGGGGGCCAGGCAGCGGCTTCGGGAATCTCTGCAGCCCGCAGAGACTCCGGAAGCCGCCACCGCCCGGGCCCCCTTGGGGGAGCGCAAGTCGGGGCAAGGAGAGAGGACTCACGCACGCACGGCGACGCCCTACCCCCGGGGGATGCCGGGCGGCCGCTTCAGGAGTCTGCGGGCTGCAGAGAGTCCCGAACCCCCCGCCGCCGCAGCACAAAGGGGTGCCGGGCAGCGGCTTCGGGAAGCCGCCTCCCGGGCCCCCTTGGGGGAGCGCAAGGAGAGGGGCAAGTCAGCGAAGAGGGGTGTCACCCCTCCTCGCCTGCCCGCCCTTCTCCTCGCCCCGGCTCCGCGAGCCGGCCGTCGGCGCGAAAAGCCGCCGGAGGGCGGGGGCTGTTTTCGGCGCGGCCGGGGCGGCCAGCGAGGGGGGTGACCCCTGCGGCTCCGCCCCGGCAGCACCAAAAATAGCCTTGGGAAAAAAGCCCGGGGGGCAGGGCCACCGCCCAAAGTGTCACCCCCCAGCAGGGCGGTGCCCGCGGGCTACACCCCTTGCTACACCCCTGGGGACAGGTCATAGCGGAGACGAAATGTTTGGACTAAACGTGATCCAGCTGGAGAAGGAACCGGCAAACCCATTCCGGTATCCCTGCCTAGACCGCAGTCATATATATATATAAAGTAGTTTAGTGTGTTACCTTCGGGGAAACACGGTCATTATTTGTGCTTGTTTCGAATGCCGTTTTCCTCGTTCTCCGCCAGCTGTTTGCACCTCGTCCCCTGGCTTTTTGGTTCGGTGGCGGTGGCGTTTTAAAGGCCGTCTCGGGCGGGCAGCGTCAGGTCCGCTGTCCGTCTTCCCTTGCACCCGCGCGTGGGGATTGCTGTTTTTAATGCCGGGGTGCGAGCGCGGAGGTTGGGAACGGGTCTGGGTTCCCTTCGGGTCGAGAACAGTCTCGGATCAAAACCGCGGACTCGTCTCGCTGGCCTATGGATGAAAGGAAGCCCGTCGCCGAACTTGGGAAAGCATAGCAGATACGGCAATCGAACCAAAGATTTGTTTCCGCGCAAATTGGCAGCCTGGCAAATTTCCGAGGGCCGGGGGGGGGCCGTTTCGTCGGCGTGTCGTTTCCGGTTGACGCCGCGGAATTCTCCCGACCTTTCGCGCTAAAAACCTTTCGAGCCCAAATCTCGCCGACTCGATTGCGGACTCGCTTTTCTCCCCGGTCCGTTTTCGAGCGCTATGCTGTTTTCCAACTTGACGGCGAAACCATTTCCGGTAATTGATATGAAGTCATCTCCCCCCTGCCCTCTCCTCTCCATTTTGTCATGTCGGGAGTTACTAACCGCGTCTGTAAAACTTCCCCTTTTGCTGCGTATTTCACATTTCTCTGCTTTCCTCGAAAATCCTAATAAGCTACCGGTTCCTTATTTTTTTCCATATGCCGACAAATATACGAAGGGGGATGGGGAGCAGGTAACCGTTAACATTTTTTTTTTAAAAAAAAAATAATATTTATTGATTTTCCAATATATATTTCCAGTTACCAATCAAATTACAATCCAAATTAATTCTACAATTCCAATTACAACAATTCCAATTGTACCAAATTTTATAATTTATGGATTCCCCATGTCTCGGACTCTAATCTCTTCCAGTTGCTTTCACAGTCCAATATTTTCACAGCCTCTGAGAAATGCCAGCAAGCAGACACGATTATAAGAGATAATGTCTCTGTATGGATGAAAACCATCCTCCTTCCAAATATCACATTTCGGCCGGCGCCATCTTGTCCTCCTCTTCTCGTAAATCAAGCTTCGAAAAAGCAATCTCTCCTCCCTGTGTGCATTCCTACCACTTCTTTCCAGGAGAGCCAGAACCGTTAACAAATTTTTTGGGGAGGTTGCTAATATAGGATGCGGCGGCGTAGCGAGCCCAGACTGTAGCCAGTGCGGAAATTTTGTTGGCACCCCGTGCGCATGGCTCGTCGCCCGGAAAAGAGCCTCGCTCGCCGGCTCGTAAGGCTGCCGCACAGGCGCGAGCCGCGGCACGGACGGGCCGCGTGTGTGTGGTATTCTGTACGGCAGGCTGTAGCCGGTGCGGGAATTTTGTTGGCACCCCGTACGTATGGCTCGTCGCCCGGTAAAGAGCCTCGCTCGGCGGCTCGTAAGGCTGCCGCACATGCGCGAGCCGCGGCACGGACGGGCTGCGCATGTGCAGCATTCCGTATGGCAGACTGTAGCCGGTGCGGAAATTTTGTTGGCACCCCGTACGTATGGCTCGTCGCCTGGTAAAGAGCCTCGCTCGGCGGCTCGTAAGGCTGCCGCATATGCGCGAGCCGCAGCACGGACAGGCTGCACGTGTGCGGCATTCCGTACAGCAGGCTGTAGCCAGTGCGGAAATTTTGTTGGCACCCCGCACGTATGGCTCGTCGCCTGGTAAAGAGCCTCGCTCGGCGGCTCGTAAGGCTGCCGCACATGCGCGAGCCGCGGCACGGACGGGCTGCGCATGTGCGGCATTCCGTACGGCAGACTGTAGCCGGTGCGGAACTTTTGTTGGCACCCCGCACGTATGGCTCGTCGCCCGGTAAAAAGCCTCGCTCGCAGGCTCGTAAGGCTGCCGCGCCCGGTAAAGAGCCTCGCTCGCAGGCCTGTAAGGCTGCCGCGCACGAGCCACGGCACGGAAAGGTTGCGCATGTGCGGCAGTCCGTCTGCTGCTAGTCGCGCGGCAACCTTACGAGCCGCCGAGCGAGGCTTTTTACCGTACGGAGAGTGTCACCCCCCTCCACGGTGTCACCCGGGGCACGCCGCCCCCAACGCGCTGCCTGGCTCCGCCCCTGATAGGATGGTCCCACATGTTTTTCTTATTTACCTTAAAAAAAAAAAACCTCCAACCCCAAAAAGGTATCCAAAAATTGTGCCCGTTTTGCAATGAAAATCCCACTTACAGCTTGAAAGAGAGCAGAGAAAAATTTAAACGGCCGGCTGCTACTTTTTCCATTTTCTTCAATTAACCTCCCATTTCTTTCCCTCTTCTCTGCTCTTTCTCTCTGCTGTAGGTGGTTTTTTCATTGACGGCCCTTACTGCCCAAATCTCGACATCGCTCCCTTTTTCATTCCCTTGGGCCCTCGAGATTTCTTCTCCGACTTCTAGAGCAAACGGGTTATCCGGTTCGGGGAAAAAAAGGTGCTTTTTCACCCCTTTCCGACAAACGTGTCGTTGTCTTTTTTAAAGCGAGACTCGGAAGGAAGGAGGGGAGAGGGGGAAGGGAGCCTTGGGCAATCGGATTTGGCACGCTCTCGTTTTTGTCCGGAAACGGCCTACTCACGAATAGGACCCCGGACGAGACACATGCCCGCCGACTGGCACGATCCCTCCTCCCTGGGCGATCGCTCCTTCCTCGGCCGCCGGGAAACGGCCTACTTACGAGTAGGACCCCCGGACGAGACGCATGCCCGCCGACTGGCACGATCCCTCCTCCCTGGGCGATCGCTCCTTCCTCGGCCGCCGGGAATCGGCCTACTTACGAGTAGGAACCCCGGACGAGACACATGCCCGCCGACTGGCACGATCCCTCCTCCCTGGGCGATATCGCTCCTTCCCTGGCCGCCGGACGTCTCGGCGATTGACGTTTGAGGACATCGACACACTTGCCGGATCCGCAGAGTTTTGCGCGGTTGGGTAGCAGGCAGGCCGCAGCAACCTACTTTACTACAAATTTACACAGTCGGAGCACTTCAACTCCTCTCTCTGGCACCGGACAGCGAAGAGAAAGAAGAAGGGACAACAGTCCCACTTCAGGGAAACACAGCAAGGCAAACAGCCTGCCACTGTGCGGCTTGAAAACAGATACAGGTGAAACTCGAGGAATTAGAATATGGCGGAAAGGTTCGTTTCTTTCACTAATTCGACTTGAAAGGTGAAACGAGTAGACACGGGGCGGACACGGGGCAATGGATTCAAACGACAAGGAAGAGGATTCCAGCGAAACATTAGGAAGAACTTCCTGCGAGTAAGAGCTGGGATTTGCTGCCAAGGAGTGCGGCGGAGTCTCCTTCTTTGGAGGTCTTGAAGCGAAGGATTGACGGACATCCGTCAGGAATGCTTTGATGGCGTTTCCTGCTGGGCAGGGGGGTTGGGCTGGATGGCCCTTGGGGGTCTCTTCCGACTCCCATGATTCTATATGTCAAGCCTTTGCTTGTTATAATTGTGATGATTACGGCGCACAGCTGGCGAGAACCCCAAATTGACAATCCCTAACCTTAACCCTAACAGAATAATCACAATTAAATAATTGTAACGATGAGAATCCCAAGTTCACAATCTCAACTTGGGGTTTTTCATCAACTGTGCGCCAAAATCATCGCAATTATAACAAGCAAAGGCTTCACATATCTCGCTTTGAGTGTCACGAGTCCATCTCATATATTCAACTCCAGTAGCTAATGAAAACAAATGCTTGCATAAATGGAATTTCCCCCCCACGATATTCTAATTTTTCAAGTTTCACCTGTATATGCACAGTCGGAGCACTTCTACATGGCTCCGTCTTTCTGTAGCATCAGACAGCGAAGAGATTGAACAATGGACACTAGTCCTACTTCAGGAAACACAGTAAGACAAACAGCCAACGTAATTTCCCACTCTGTGGAATGAAAACACGTGCGATGAATGGAAACGTGTGCGATGAATGGAAACTTGTGCGATGAATGAAGACGCGTGCGATGAATGGAAACGCGTGCGATGAATGAAGACGCGTGCGATGAATGGAAACGCGTGCGATGAATGGAAACGCGCGCGATGAATGGAAACGCGTGCGATGAATGGAAACGCGTGCGATGAATGAAGACGCGTGCGGCGAATGAAGACGCGTGCGATGAATGAAGACGCGTGCGATGAATGAAGACGCGTGCGATGAATGAAGACGCGTGCGATGAATGAAGACGCGTGCGATGAATGAACACACGTGCGATGAATGAAGACGCGCGCGATGAATGTAGACGCGCGCGATGAATGTAGACGCGCGCGATGAATGAACACACGTGCGATGAATGAAGACGCGTGCGATGAATGAAAACACGCGCGATGAATGAAAACACGCGATGAATGAAAACACGTGCGCTGAATGAAAACACGAGCGGTGAATGAAAGCACGTGCGATGAATGAAAACACGAGCAGTGAATGAAAACACGATGAATGAAAACACGTGCGATGAATGAAAACACGAGCAGTGAATGAAAACACGCGATGAATGAAAGCACGCGCGATGAATGAAAACCCGCGGTGAATGAAAACACATGCGATGAATGAAAGCACGTGCGATGAATGAAAGCACGTGCGGTGAATGAAAACACGAGCGGTGAATGAAAACACGCGATGAATGAAAACACACGCAATGAATGAAAGCACGTGCGCTGAATGAAAACACGTGCGCTGAATGAAAACACGTGTGGTGAATGAGAGCACGTGCGATGAATGAAAACACGTGCGATGAATGAAAGCACGTGCGATGAATGAAAGCACGTGCGATGAATGAAAACACACGCGATGAATGAAAACACACGCGATGAATGAAAGCACGCGCGATGAATGAAAACACGTGCGCTGAATGAAAACACGTGCGATGAATGAAAACACTGCGATGAATGAAAACACGCGATGAATGAAAACACGTGCAGTGAATGAAAACACGTGCGGTGAATGAAAACACGTGCGATGAATGAACCCACACGCGATGAATGAACCCACACGCGCTGAATGAAAACACACGCGATGAATGAAAACACGTGCGATGAATGAAAACACAAGCGATGAATGAACACACACGCGATGAATGAACGCACACGCGATGAATGAACCCACACGCGATGAATGAGCCCACACGCGATGAATGGAAACGCGTGCGATGAATGAAGACGCTACAATGAATGAAGACGCGTGCGATGAATGAAAACACGTGCGATGAATGGAAACGTGTGCGATGAATGAAGACGCGTGCGATGAATGAACACGCGTCCGATGAATGAAAGCACGTGCGATGAATGAAAACACGAGCGGTGAATGAAAACACGCGATGAATGAAAGCACGCGCGGTGAATGAAGACGCGTGCGATGAATGAAGACGCGTGCGATGAATGAAGACGCGTGTGATGAATGAACACGCGTCCGATGAATGAAAGCACGTGCGATGAATGAAAACACGAGCGGTGAATGAAAACACACGCGATGAATGAAAACACGCGATGAATGAAAACACGTGTGCTGAATGAAAACACGAGCGGTGAATGAAAGCACGTGCGATGAATGAAAGCACGTGCGATGAATGAAAACACGTGCGATGAATGAAAGCACGTGCGATGAATGAAAACACGCGCGATGAATGAAAACACGTGCGCTGAATGAAAACACACGCGATGAATGAACACACACGCGATGAATGAAAATACGTGCGATGAATGAACCCACACGCGATGAATGAAAACACGTGCGCTGAATGAAAACACACGCGATGAATGAACACACACGCGATGAATGAACACACACGCGATGAATGAACACACACACGATGAATGAAAACACGTGCGATGAATGAAAACACACGCGATGAATGAACACACACGCGATGAATGAACGCACACGCGATGAATGAAAGCACGTGCGATGAATGAAAACACGTGCGATGAATGAAAACACATGCGATGAATGAAAGCACGTGCAGTGAATGACAACACGTGCGATGAATGAAAGCACTGCGATGAATGAAAACACGTGCGATGAATGAAAGCACGCGCGATGAATGAAAGCACGCGCAGTGAATGAAAACGTGCGGTGAATGAAAACACGTGCGATGAATGGAAGCACGTGCGATGAATGAAAACACGTGCGATGAATGAAAACACGTGCGATGAATGGAAGCACATGCGATGAATGAAAACACGTGCGATGAATGAAAACACGAGCAGTGAATGAAAACACGCGATGAATGAAAGCACGCACGATGAATGAAAGCACGCACGGTGAATGAAAACGTGCGATGAATGAAAGCACGTGCGGTGAATGAAAACACTGCGATGAATGGAAGCACGTGCGATGAATGAAAACACGTGCGATGAATGAAAACACGCGCGGTGAATGAAAACGTGCGGTGAATGAAAACACGTGCGATGAATGAAAGCACGTGCGATGAATGAAAGCACGTGCGGTGAATGAAAACACGAGCGGTGAATGAAAACACGCGATGAATGAAAACACACGCGATGAATGAAAGCACGTGCGCTGAATGAAAACACGTGCACTGAATGAAAACACGTGCGATGAATGAGAGCACGTGCGATGAATGAAAACACGTGCGATGAATGAAAGCACGTGCGATGAATGAAAGCACGTGCGATGAATGAAAGCACGTGCGATGAATGAGAGCACGTGCGATGAATGAAAATACGTGCGATGAATGAAAACACAAGCGATGAATGAACACACACGCGATGAATGAACGCACACGCGATGAATGAACCCACACGCGATGAATGAACCCACACGTGCTGAATGAACACACACGCGATGAATGAAAACACGTGCGATGAATGAAAACACGTGCGATGAATGAACACACACGCGATGAATGAACGCACACGCGATGAATGAACGCACACGCGATGAATGAAAACACGTGCAGTGAATGAAAACACGTGTGGTGAATGAAAACCCGTGCGGTGAATGAAAACACACGCGATGAATGAACACACGCGATGAATGAACACACGTGATTAATGAACACACACGCGATGAATGAAAGCACACGCGATGAATGAAAACACGTGCGGTGAATGAAAACACGTGCGGTGAATGAAAACACGTGCGATGAATGAAAACACGTGCGATGAATGAACACACACGCGATGAATGAACACACGCGATGCATGAAAACACACGCAATGAATGAACACACACGCGATGAATGAACACACACGCGATGAATGAAAGCACACGCGATGAATGAAAACAAAACACACGCAATGAATGAAAACACACGCGATGAACAACCAACCCCATGACTGCACACAGGGGAATGAATCTCCCGACAGTTTTATCTTTCAGGGAAAAGAAAAGAAAAGAAAAATCTTGTTGATATATATATTTTTCAATTCTCAACTTTCCCGAAATCCCCAAAAAAAAGCAATACGACCCACCGCCGGCACTTAAAATGACAGCAATAGATGTACAAAAAGAATGTCAATTTGGCTACTTCTGCATTTAACCAAGAAAGGAACAACCCTCTCTGAAAGAGGGTTGGTTTTTGTTTTTTTGCATTTTGAGCACTGGTCAAATTGTTGGCTCTGAACCACTACACCGCACTGGTTTAAGGGACGCGGACCCGGTTCACCAGATTACGAGTCCGCCGCTCTTTTTTTTTTAAATTATTTATTTTATTACACACATTTTAAAAAAATACATAGTACGTCACTACATATTTCATGCTACGTAATATAAATTACAAATTGCCTGTTGCATATATTGATATGCCGAAAGAAAGAAAAAGAGGAAAGAAACAAAAGGAAAAGGGAAAAAGAGGGAAAGGAGAAAGAAAAAGAGGAAAAAGAGATTCGGCTAGGATCTACCACGATCGAAGCAAACGAAATAGACTTACAGTTGAAATTTCTGTGAATGACTTCCACTGCTGAATAAAACGTTTCATTATAGTAAAGTCTTAAGTTTCGTCTCTCATTCATTACTATCATCAGTTTATATATGTCACTTTATATACATTCTACTTTTTCTCCATATACATTCTAGTACCAACACTTAATTATTATAAACATAACCAATATCGTTCATTTGCTCCTTGTCTACCTAAATACTCATTGAGACATTTCCATTGTTTTTGGGTTGTGTTCTTCGGTTTTTGTCTTATCGCCTCAGCCAATTTTGCAAGTTCCAAATAAGGGACGCGGACCCGGTTCACCAGATTACGAGTCCACCGCTCTTAACCACACTGGTTTAAGGGACGCAGACCCGGTTCACCAGATTACGAGTCCACCACTCTTAACCACACTGGTTTAAGGGACGCGGACCTGGTTCACCAGATTACGAGTCCACCGCTCTGAACCACACTGGTTTAAGGGACGCGGACCTGGTTCACCAGATTACGAGTCCACCGCTCTTAACCACACTGGTTTAAGGGACGCGGACCTGGTTCACCAGATTACGAGTCCACCACTCTTAACCACACTGGTTTAAGGGACGCGGACCCGGTTCACCGGATTTCGAGTCCGCCGCTCTGAACCACACTGGCTTAAGGGACGCGGACCCGGTTCTCCGGATTACGAGTCTGCCGCTCTGAACCACACTGGTTTAAGGGACGCGGACCCGGTTCACCAGATTACGAGTCCGCCGCTCTTAACCACACTGGCTTAAGGGACGCGGACCCGGTTCACCAGATTACGAGTCCACCACTCTTAATCACACTGGTTTAAGGGACGTGGACCCGGTTCACCGGATTACGAGTCTGCCGCTCTGAACGACTACACCACACTGCCTTAAGGGACGCGGACCCGGTTCACCAGATTACGAGTCCGCCGCTCTTAACCACACTGGTTTAAGGGACGCGGACCCGGTTCACCGGATTACGAGTCCGCCGCTCTGAACCACACTGCCTTAAGGGACGCGGACCCGGTTCACCAGATTATGAGTCCACCGCTCTGAACCACACTGCCTTAAGGGACGCGGACCCGGTTCACCAGATTACGAGCCCGCCGCTCTGAACCACTACTCCACCCTGGCAGTGCAGAACCGTTGGCGTCAGATTATAGCTCGGCAGTGGATCTTCTGCGCGGCTTTGGTTCAGAGTCAGACCTTTCGTATAAAACGGGAGCAATATGCCTCCCCTCGAAAACCCAACCGCCCCTTTTGGCAAGGACGGGTGTATCAATGCAGCCAATCCTCAAGTCCTGTTGGAATTTTTTTTGGGGGGCAATAGCAGCCCTCTTATTCCAGCAGAGCTTGTGTTGGGATGAGGAATGCAGGCTGCGTCCTGCGGGGGGCGCATCTCTCCGTAGCAAGTGAATCCTCGCTAGATCTGCTTCTCGGGAGGTTTCACGGAAATAATAATAATAATAATAATAATAATAATAATAATAATAATAATAAAATACATTTTTATTTATACCCCGCCCTTCCCCGCGAAACCGGGCTCAGGGCGGCTAACACCAATAAAATCACAACAAAAACATAAAACAATTCATTAAAATACAGATTAAAATACAATTTAAAATCACACTTCCAGCCATTCTGGGCTTCTGTTTATAAAGTTTTAAGCTTGAACCGTGGTTGGAAGAGGAAGAGCACTTCGAATTTCTTGGCCCGTAGAGCAGGCACACTAAAACACGGCCCTCCCCATGTTTTGGGACTACAACTCCCATCATCCAGAGCCAACAGAACCAGTGGTCAAAGACAACGGGAACTGTAGTCCTAAAACATCTAGAGGGCTGAGGCTGAGGACGCCTGGCATAGGCAAACTCCGGCACCCTTCAGATCTTTGGGGACTACAGCTCCCATCATCCCTAGCTAGCAGGACCAGGGGTCAGGGATGATGGGAATTGTAGTCCCAAAAGAGCTGAAGGTCCGTATTTGGGGTTTCCTGCTCTTGCTGCTTTGGGACTACAGCTCCCATCATCCGTAGCTAACAGGACCAGGGGTCAGGGATGATGGGAATTGTAGTGCCAAAACAGCAGAAGGTCCGTGTTTGGGGTTTCCTGCTCTAGCTGCTTTGGGACTACAACTCCCATCATCCCTAGCTAGCAGGACCAGGGGTCAGGGATGATGGGAATTGTAGTGCCGAACCAGCTGAAGAGCCAAGTTTGGGAAACCCTGCTCTAGCCTGTTTTGGGACTACAACTCCCATCATGGGAAACCCTGCTCTAGCTGTTTTGGGGACTACAACGCCCATCATGGGAAACCCTGCTCTAGCCTGTTCTGGGACTACAAATCCCATCATGGGAAACCCTGCTCTAGCTGTTTTGGGGACTACAACTCCCATCATGGGAAACCCTGCTCTAGCTGTTTTGGGACTACAACTCCCATCATGGGAAACCCGGCTCTGGCTGTTTTGGGACTACAACTCCCATCATGGGAAACCCTGCTCTACCTATTTTGGGACTACAAATCCCATCATGGGAAACCCTGCACTAGCTGTTTGGGGACTACAAATCCCATCATGGGAAACCCCGCTCTAGCTGTTTTGGGACTACAACTCCCATCATGGCAAACCCTGCTCTAGCTGTTTTGGGGACTACAACTCCCATCATGGGAAACCCTGCTCTAGCTGTTTTGGGACTACAAATCCCATCATGGGAAACCCTGCTCTAGCTGTTTTGGGACTACAGCTCTCATCATCCCTACGTAATTGGACAGGTGGTCAGGGATGATGGGAATTGTAGTGCCAATACAGCAGAATGGCAGGGTTTGGGGATGCCTGCTGTAGCTCTTTTGGGACTACAAATCCCATCATCCCTAGATAACAGGATCAGTGGTCAGGGATGATGGGAACTGTAGTCTCAAAACATCCCTAGCTAGCAGGACCGGTGGTCAGGGATGATGAGAAATGTAGTCTCAAAAGATCCCAAGCTAGCAGGACCAGTGGTCAAGGATGATGGGAACTGTAGTCTCAAAACACCCCTAGCTAGCAGGACCGGTGGTCAGGGATGATGGGAACTGTAGTCTCAAAACACCCCTAGCTAGCAGGACCGGTGGTCAGGGATGATGGGAACTGTAGTCTCAAAACACCCCTAGCTAGCAGGACCGGTGGTCAGGGATGATGGGAACTGTAGTCTCAAAACACCCCTAGCTAGCAGGACCGGTGGTCAAGGATGATGGGAACTGTAGTCTCAAAACATCCCTAGCTAGCAGGACCAGGACTACTAGCTGCTTTGGGACTACAACTCCCATCATCCGTAGCTAGCAGGACCGGTGGTCAGGGATGATGGGAAATGTAGTGCCAAAACAGCAGAAGGGCCAGGTTTGGGGATGACTGCTCTAGCTGTTTTGGGACTACGACTCCCATCATGGGAAACCCTGCTCTAGCTGTTTTGGGACTACAACTCCCATCATGGGAAACCCTGCTCTAGCTGTTTTGGGGACTACAACTCCTATCATGGGGAAACCCTGCTCTTGCCTGTTTTGGGACTACAACTCCCATCATGGGAAACCCTGCTCTGGCTGTTTTGGGACTACAACTCCCATCATGGGAAACCCTGCTCTAGCTGTTTTGGGACTACAAATCCCATCCTGGGAAACCCTGCTCTGGCTGTTTTGGGACTACAACTCCCATCATGAGAAACCCTGCTCTTGCCTGTTTTGGGACTACAAATCCCATCATGGGGAAACCCTGCTCTAGCTGTTTTGGGGACTACAACTCCCATCATGGGAAACCCTGCTCTAGCCTGTTTTGGGACTACAAATCCCATCATGGGGAAACCCTGCTCTAGCTGTTTTGGGGACTACAACTCCCATCATGGGAAACTCTGCTCTAGCTGCTTTGGGACTACAACTCCCATCATCCGCAGCTAACAGGACCAGAGGTCAGGGATGATGGGAATTGTAGTGCCAAAACAGCAGAAGGGCAGGGTTTGGGGATGGCTGCTGTAGCTGTTTTGGGACTACAAATCCCATCATCCCTAGATAACAGGATCAGTGGTCAGGGATGATGGGAACTGTAGTCTCAAAACACCCCTAGCTAGCAGGACCGGGGTCAAGGATGATGGGAACTGTAGTCTCAGAATACCCCTAGCTAGCAGGACCGGTGGTCAAGGATGATGGGAACTGTAGTCTCAGAACACCCCTAGCTAGCAGGACCGGGGTCAAGGATGATGGGAACTGTAGTCTCAGAGCACCCCTAGCTAGCAGGACCCGAGGTCAAGGATGATGGGAAGTGTAGTCTCAAGACATCCCTAGCTAGCAGGACCGGAGGTCAAGGATGATGGGAACTGTAGTCTGAAAACACCCCTAGCTAGCAGGACCGGAGGTCAAGGATGATGGGAACTGTAGTCTCAGAACACCCCTAGCAAGCAGGACCGGTGGTCAAGGATGATGGGAACTGTAGTCTCAAAACACCCCTAGCTAGCAGGACCGGTGGTCAAGGATGATGGGAACTGTAGTCTCAAAACACCCCTAGCTAGCTGGACCGGTGGTCAAGGATGATGGGAACTGTAGTCTCAAAACACCCCTAGCTAGCAGGACCGGTGGTCAAGGATGATGGGAACTGTAGTCTCAAAACACCCCTAGCTAGCAGGACGGGTGGTCAGGGATGATGGGAATTGTAGTCCCAAACCAGCTGAAGATCCGTGTTTCGGAAACCCTGCTCTAGCTCTTTTGGGACTACAAATCCCATCATCCCCAGCTAACAGGACCGGTGGTCAGGGATGATGGGAATTGTAGTCCCAAAACAGCAGGAGGGGCCTAGAGAATGTTTCCGTTACTTCCTTTTCAAGCATGCTGCTTTTCAACTGCACATTAATGTTCATTTTCACTCGTAAAATGGAATGTAAATATCGGGGGGGGGGATTTCTTTATTTTTTACATATTTATTTCTTTGGCTAAATACCCATTTAAGTTGTTTTTTTAGGGTCCGGCTCAAGGAATCGACCAGGGGTTGGCATGGTTTACCGGCCATGGGCCGGATCCATCCCACGGAGGCCACCCGTGAGCCGAAATCGCGCCTGCGCATGTCCGCGGCGCCGGAAATCGCTTCTGCGCATGCCCAGGCGCCCAAAATCGTGCCTGCGCAGAAGAGATTTTCGCCGTCTGGGCATGCGCAAACGCGGTTTCCGGTGTCTGCGGGTATGCAGGTGACATTTCCGGCACGTCCCCATGCTGTGCGCAGAGGACTCACCGGTTTGCGGGCAGCTCGTGGGCCGGTGAAGCGGTCTTTGTGGGCCGCATCCAGCCCATGGGCCGGAGGTTGCCGACCTCTGGAGTGGACCGTAAGGGAAATACCGTATTTTTCGCTCCATAATCAATAACAATAAATAATAATACATAACTAATAATAATTAATAATAATTATTAATAATAATAAATACAGTATTTTTCGCTCCATAAGACGCTCCTGAAAAGTAAGGGGAAATATCTGTTCGTCTTATGGAGCGAATGGTGGTCCCTGGAGCCGAATTGCCCGGGGGCCAAAAGAGGATCGTGCTTTTTATTTTACAAAGAGAAAAGGGGGGTATTGAAAGGATCCCGATCAGCAGCTGATCAGCAAGAGATCGGGAGAGAGATAAGAGTCCCGGCTCCCTTTCAACCCCGCCCTCCATTGTCGAATGTGCTGCAGAGGGAGGTTGTTTGTTTCCCCAGCGACATGGGACTGGCTGATTAGATTATCTGTCTGGAAACTGTAGAAAAGGCTCCCTTTCCTTTAGAAGCTGCAGAAGTGTGAGTTGAACCCCATAAAAACGGGGCTTTTCCTCTTTGCTTTTCCCCCTTTGCAAAAGGAGCTTTGCTTTTCCCCCTTTGCAAAAAAACACTGCAAAAATTTTAGCTGATCCTTAAAAAACAGGGCTTTTCCCTTTGCAAAAAAAGCTGCAAAACTTTGAGCTGATTCTCAAAAAACAGGGCTTTTCCCTTTGCAAAAAAGCTGCAAAACTTTAAGCTGATCCTCAAAAAACCAGGGCTTTTCCCTTTGCAAAAAAAGCTGCAAAGCATTTAGCTGATCCTCAAAAAACCCAGGGCTTTTCCCTTTGCAAAAAAGCTGCAAAACTTTGAGCTGATCCTCAAAAAAACAGGGCTTTTCCCTTTGCAAAAAAAGCTGCAAAGCGTTTAGCTGATCCTAAAAAACCAGGGCTTTTCCCTTTGCAAAAAAAGCTGCAACGCTTTGAGCTGATCCTCAAAAAACCAGGGCTTTTCCCTTTGCAAAAAAAGCTGCAAAACTTTGAGCTGATCTTCAAAAAACCAGGGTTTTTCCCTTTGCGAAAAAGCTGCAAAACTTTAAGCTGATCCTCAAAAAAAACAGGGCTTTTCCCTTTGCGAAAAAAAGCTGCAAAACTTTGAGCTGATCCTCCAAAAAAACAGGGTTTTTCCCTTTGCAAAAAAAAAGCTGCAACGCTTTGAGCTGATCCTCAAAAAAACAGGGCTTTTAGAGGAGGAAAACCAGAAAAATAATTTTTTTTCTTGTTTCCTCTAAAAACGAGGTCCGAAAATACGAAAAATACGGTGCCTCTCTCTCTCCACCCCCCCCCCTTAAATAATTTTGATTCAGGAGGGATAACTGAACAGAGAGCTATTACTCCTAATCAAACCGCCGAAAGAATTGAAGATCTGGACATTTTTACACTCACCTAGACGAAAACAATTCTTTGCTTTTTTCTGTGTGTTTTGTTTTTTCAAATATTATTTTTTTGTGGATTATAATGTCTAGATTATATGTTTCTTAGGGGGTTTGTTTGTTTGTTTATTTGTTTCTATTGGTTGATTTGATACGGTTGCATTTTAGAAGTCTGAAATTAAATAAAGCTATTTTAAAAATTAATAATAATAATAATAATAATAATAATAATAATAATAATAATAATAATTCGTTCTACGGGTGTCTTCGTCTCGCGAGTTTTTCGCCTGGCGGGGCACCACTGTACACGTTTCGATAAATTGGCATTTTATCGATAATGGCAGTCTGTGTACCAAAATGGACATTCACGTAACGCTCCAAAAATACCTTGCGCGCACAATTACGGACAATTACGATTGGCGCCGGTAAATTTTTTGACCCCTGGTCCAAATGGTTCTGTTTTGGGCACCTGCAGTTATAATTCAATCAATTTTATTTATTGCATTAGCCCTATGGCCGCCCAGAGTGGCTGGGGAGACCCGGCCAGATGGGCGGGGTATAAATAATAAATTATTATTATTATTATTATTATTATTATTATTATTATTATTATTATAGCACATAGTAAAAGACCAGGCGGTATCCCGACACGATTATACGGAGAATACAACAGTTAAAAGCGATCGGAAGTCAAACCGAACAGGTTAAAACAAATTGAAAATAAAAAATTACTAGGATTAATGGGAAATGAAATTATTAAAAAAAAAACGATCAGAAGGTATTCCTTTGTGCAGGATTTTGTTGGCTCAAAAATGGGAAACTCCGGACCTGCCAACAATTGAAGATTGGCGGATTAAATTTGGAATATTGGCGGAATATTTGGAATCGGCTAGATTGACAGGAAGGGTAAGAGAGCGGAGAGATCGAAAGGTTAGAACAGACTGGAGTATTTTTATTATTACAATATAATATAATAATATGGAGTATTATTGAGTATTTAAAAAGGTATGGTAATAAAATGACAACGCCGACGGGATTTGACAAAATACTTGCAGTGTGAGAATCTCAGATGATAGATTTAGACGAGAACGAAAGAAGAGTCGATATGTTAAAGGCAAATGAACAATAATTAAGGCAATAATTAAGGCAAATGAACAATAATTAAGGCAATGATTAAGGCAAATGAACAATAATTAAGGCAAATGAACAATAATTAAGGCAATGATTAAGGCAAATGAACAATAATTAAGGCAATAATTAAGGCAATAATTAAACCAGGGATGGAAGGAAGTCGCAAGACTCGGCAGAGTATAGGGATATCTAAAGAAAACGTATGGATGGACAATGGTTCGCAACACGTTTTGAAATATTTTGTCGTTCCGCGGATTCGTTGATGTAATCAATAAAAGTTTAGGGAAGTTTTTAAACTGTGATATTTTAAATGTATTTTAATGTTTGGTGGAAGCCGCCCAGAGTGACCGGGGAGACCCAGCCAGATGGGCGGGGTACAAATAATAAATTATTATTATTATTATTATTATTATTAAAGCAATAAAAAGATTTTAAATAAAAATAAAAATCAACCTTGCCTTTTAAAGAGGGGTCTGCTGGAGCTGCCAAATTTTTCTTCCTGGCTCCGAATCCCAAACCATTTTGGATGCTTCGGTTCTTGAGGTGGTTGGGGGGTCCGGTTTTTCCGAAGGCCATCAACACTGTCCTGGGCCGACGACCTCATCGCTGCCTTCGGAAGAGCGGAAGGGGACGTCCCGTCGAAACTTGTCGCCGATAAGAAACGGACGTTTTCCTATCAGTCATTAAATCTGATCAATTAACCCATGCTCTGGTGTCTTTTTTTTTTTTTTTTTTTTTAAAGATGGAGGTGTTGTAATAGGGGAAATAAAATCCGAGATTTAAGGGAAAGCGGACGAATGATGTAAATTAAGAAAACTAAAGTAGAGGAGGAGGGAAGTCAAAACTCGGCGGAGTTCTTGTCATGTTGTAAAAACTGCATTTGACAAAAGGTGTGTTGGATTTGGTTTACTTTTGAAAATAAAAATATATTTGCAAAATGTAAAAAAAAGAGAGAATTACATTCATACATTAAAAACAACACACAACGAGACAAACATCACACACACACATAACCATCAAAAAGAAAATTGAACAAAACAAATCATACGTATTCATCCATTCATGCTATCTATTAATAAAAGATCAATATTCGCTACTTGAATAAATAAATCATAACCGATCCAAGTTAATCATAAATCATGATACCTAGTTGTAAACTTGACTTAGGCTTGACCTGCCCTCCTCCCGGGTTGCTTAATTGACTCGTTACTGCGTTTTCCAATCATTTAACCAAATTTCATGTGAATTGATCGACTTTTTTTTTTATCTTCCCTTCCCTTTTTTACCAATACAGAATGTTAGAAATGGATCCGAGTTTTTATATTCGTGCACTGTTTTTTCATATATATTCCAAATTCCTCCCATCTTTGATTAAATTTTCGATTACTACCACCTCTTACCACTTCTGTTAATTTTTGCCAAATCCAGGAAGCGAAATAATTTCTCTCGCCATTCCTGTATACTAGGTACTTCTTGTGTCTTCCAGTAAGATGCAATCAAAATTCCCATCTTCCTTTTTTTACTCCATCATCTAATATACCTATTAAAAAGGCTTCCGGATTTCTTTGAATGTTATATTTCAAAATCTTCTTAATTTCTTCAAAAATTTGTGTCCAGAATTCTTTTAATTTGACCACGGCGCCACCACATATGGATGAACGTCCCTGTTTCTTTCCCACATCTCCAACATAAATTATCTTTGGTTTTATACATCTTATGGGTTTCAACATTTGTAAATTTGTAAATTTGTACCATTTGTAAAACATCTTGATCATGTTTTCTTTTATTCCCTCTGAAGCTGTGAACTTCCAGAGTTTTCCCCACGATTTTAACTGTATGGTCTTCCCTAAATCTGGTGTCTTTCTTAGTAGTAGTAGTACTTTATTACGGATGACGACCAGCACGCACACACACACACACAAACACAAAAAGACACACACACAAAAAGACACATACAGAATCGATAATAAATGCAATTTAAAATTGATCCGAGATTTGATCTAAAAGGATTGGCGACGTGGAGCTACAGTGTCACATGAGCAAAATGGAAAAACATACTGTACTTTATTACGGTCGACGACCAACACACACACACACACACACACACACACACAAAGACACATACAGAATCGATAATAAATGCAATTTAAAATTGATCCGAGATTTGATCTAAAAGGATTGGCGACGTGGAGCTACAGTGTCACATGAGCAAAATGGAAAAACATACTGTACTTTATTACGGTCGACGACCAACACACACACACACACACACACACACACACACACACAGACACATACAGAATCGATAATAAATGCAATTTAAAATTGATCCGAGATTTGATCTAAAAGGATTGGCGACGTAGAGCTACAGTGTCACATGAGCAAAATGGAAAAACATACTGCAATTTATTACGGTCGACGACCAACACACACACACACACACAAAGACACATACAGAATCAATAATAAATGCAATTTAAAATTGATCCGAGATTTGATCCGAGATGGAGGTGTTGTAATAGGGGAAATAAAATCTGAGATTTAAGGGAAAGCGGACGAATGATGTAAATTAAGAAAACTAAAGTAGAGGAGGAGGGAAGTCAAAACTCGGCGGAGTTCTTGTCATGTTGTAAAAACTGCATTTGACAAAGGTGTGTTGAATTTTGTTTACTTTTTGAAAATAAAAATATATTTGCAAAATGTAAATCAAGTTTACAACTAGGTATTATGATTTATGATTAACTTGGATCAGTTATGATTTATTTATTTAAGTAGTGAATTTTGATATTATATTAATAGATAGCATGATTCAATGAATGAATATGTAAGATTTGTTTTGTTCAAATTTCTTTTTGATGTATTATGGTTATGTGTGTGTGATGTTTGTTTTGTTGTGCATTGTTTTTAATGTATGAATGTTACAAATCTCAATAAAGATTTATTTAATAATAATAATAAAAAAGTAATTAAATCTGATCAATTAACCGATGCGCTTAGTAGTAGTAGTACTTTATTATGGTCAACGACCAGCACACACACACACAAAAAGACACATACAGAATCAATAATGAATGCAATTTAAAATTGATCCGAGATTTGATCTAAAAAAAAAGGAGGAAAAGAAATATGGGCATTAATTGGCAAGAACGGTGAATTAGGGATAATTTGGAAATCAACGGGGGGCGGCGGAATCGGGGAAGTCGCAAAATGTAAAGACGATATGTGCCAAGTGGTTAAATTGGGAAAGAATTTAAAGAGAGTGGTTAAATTGGGAAAGAATTTAAAGGAAGTGGTTAAATTGGGAAAGAATTTAAAGGAAGTGGTTAAATTGGGAAAGAATTTAAAGGAAGCGGTTAAATTGGGAAAGAATTTAAAGGAAGTGGTTAAATTGGGAAAGGATTTAAAGGAAGTGGTTAAATTGGGAAAGGATTTAAAGGAAGGGGTTAAATTGGGAAAGGATTTAAAGGAAGTGGTTAAATTGGGAAAGGATTTAAAGGAAGTGGTTAAATCGGGAAAGAATTTAAAGGAAGTGGTTAAATTGGGAAAGAATTTAAAGGAAGTGGTTAAATTGGGAAAGAATTTAAAGGAAGTGGTTAAATTGGGAAAGGATTTAAAGGAAGTGGTTAAATTGGGAAAGGATTTAAAGGAAGTGGTTAAATTGGGAAAGAATTTAAAGGAAGTGGTTAAATTGGGAAAGAATTTAAAGGAAGTGGTTAAATTGGGAAAGAATTTAAAGGAAGTGGTTAAATTGGGAAAGGATTTAAAGGAAGTGGTTAAATCAGGAAAGGATTTAAAGGAAGTGGTTAAATCAGGAAAGAATTTAAAGGAAGTGGTTAAATTGGGAAAGGATTTAAAGGAAGTGGTTAAATTGGGAAAGGATTTAAAGGAAGTGGTTAAATTGGGAAAGAATTTAAAGGAAGTGGTTAAATTGGGAAAGGATTTAAAGGAAGTGGTTAAATTGGGAAAGGATTTAAAGGAAGGGGTTAAATTGGGAAAGAATTTAAAGGAAGTGGTTAAATCGGGAAAGGATTTAAAGGAAGTGGTTAAATTGGGAAAGGATTTAAAGGAAGTGGTTAAATTGGGAAAGGATTTAAAGGAAGTGGTTAAATTGGGAAAGGATTTAAAGGAAGTGGTTAAATTGGGAAAGGATTTAAAGGAAGTGGTTAAAATGGGAAAGGATTTAAAGGAAGTGGTTAAATTGGGAAAGAATTTAAAGGAAGTGGTTAAATTGGGAAAGAATTTAAAGGAAGGGGTTAAATTGGGAAAGGATTTTAAGGAAGTGGTTAAATTGGGAAAGAATTTAAAGGAAGGGGTTAAATCGGGAAAGGATTTAAAGGAAGTGGTTAAATTGGGAAAGGATTTAAAGGAAGTGGTTAAATTGGGAAAGGATTTAAAGGAAGTGGTTAAATCAGGAAAGAATTTAAAGGAAGTGGTTAAATTGGGAAAGGATTTAAAGGAAGTGGTTAAATTGGGAAAGGATTTAAAGGAAGTGGTTAAATTGGGAAAGAATTTAAAGGAAGTGGTTAAATTGGGAAAGGATTTAAAGGAAGTGGTTAAATTGGGAAAGGATTTAAAGGAAGGGGTTAAATTGGGAAAGAATTTAAAGGAAGTGGTTAAATCGGGAAAGGATTTAAAGGAAGTGGTTAAATTGGGAAAGGATTTAAAGGAAGTGGTTAAATTGGGAAAGGATTTAAAGGAAGTGGTTAAATTGGGAAAGGATTTAAAGGAAGTGGTTAAATTGGGAAAGGATTTAAAGGAAGTGGTTAAAATGGGAAAGGATTTAAAGGAAGTGGTTAAATTGGGAAAGAATTTAAAGGAAGTGTTAAATTGGGAAAGAATTTAAAGGAAGTGTTTAAATTGGGAAAGAATTTAAAGGAAGTGGTTAAATTGGGAAAGAATTTAAAGGAAGTGGTTAAATTGGGAAAGAATTTAAAGGAAGTGGTTAAATTGGGAAAGGATTTAAAGGAAGTGGTTAAATTGGGAAAGGATTTAAAGGAAGTGGTTAAATTGGGAAAGGATTTAAAGGAAGTGTTTAAATTGGGAAAGAATTTAAAGGAAGTGGTTAAATTGGGAAAGAATTTAAAGGAAGTGGTTAAATTGGGAAAGAATTTAAAGGAAGTGTTTAAATTGGGAAAGAATTTAAAGGAAGTGTTTAAATTGGGAAAGAATTTAAAGGAAGTGTTTAAATTGGGAAAGAATTTAAAGGAAGTGGTTAAATTGGGAAAGAATTTAAAGGAAGTGGTTAAATCGGGAAATAATTTAAAGGAAGTGGTTAAATTGGGAAAGAATTTAACCCCAGTGAGAGGGGGGGGGTTGTTTCGTACGCTCCCCTTGGCGAGAGAAATTTGGAATTTGGAAAAATCTAATCACGTATTGTAATCTGGATTGAATTGGAAAAACCTTGAATAAATATTATTTTTTAAAAAAAGAAGAGATTTGATCTAAAAGGATCGGCGACATAGAGCTACAGCGTCAAATGAGCAAAATGGAAAAAAACAGTAAGAGACTTCGGGAGAGGATTTTCGCCCGCAGACTCCCTGACCCAACTACAAATACCCAAGTACAGACATTCCTTCACTTGGGTCAGATTCAAGGTGTTGCCCTGTTACTATAATCTATATATATATAAAATGCAAGTGTCTCTGCGTCCAGTCCGTGTGTCTCTGGGTTTGCGCAACTGAGCATGTGCCCCAGGGACACAAGGATTGGATGGAGAGAGATCGGGTCACGAGCAGCGTCGGCAGTTTAAGCGGGGCGGTTGAATCGGAACGTTGGGGCTGCAGAGGACGAGGGGAGGCTGAAGAGGGAGGCCACGCTGCTGCTGTCTCCGCTGAAAGCCGAGTCTCGAAGGCTAGCGGCCCAGGAACAGCACAGAGCACCCCGTCCGTGGAGCACCGACGTGGAAGAGCAGGAGACGCCACTGCCACGCTCCTGGAGCCTGAAGTACAACTTCATTTACTTTAGCCTCTCACAGAACAACTCACTACAAAGGTGAGAGGAATGTTAGGAGGCCGAGGCCGAGGCCGCCGCAATCCCCAGCCCCCCCCCCGCCTCCTCTGAAAGGCAGGCTGAAAAGCCTGGGGGAAAAAGCTGAAAAGCCGGGGCCACAGCACTCCCCTCTTTCTCTTCGTCTAACAGGCAGACTGCTAAAACTCTTAAGGAAGCAGCATAGAGACAGCAGCCTCTTTCCCTTCTTCCTACCCTGAAAAGCCTGGGGGAAAAAAGCCTGGGAAAAAAAAAACTGAAAAGCCGGGGCCGGTGGAGAGAGCGGCCTTCTGTTGCTAGGGCCGCGGAGTTTGTTAGCAACGGAGAGGAGAGGCTGCAGGGCGCGCGCCCAGTCGTTAGGCAACCCGAGTTTTTTTAAAAAAATAAAAACAAATGGAACAAAAAAAAACGCTGTCTTGGGGGGGGGGTGGCAGAGGACACGCTCACCACTCCGAGCTGCTTCCCTCACGTGCCTCCTTGGCCAATCGCCGAGCGAGTATGGAACTCAGCCTCGGCAGCAATCCACAGCCCCCTCCCCTCTTTCTCTTCCTCTAAAAGGCAGACTGCTAAAACTCTTAAGGAAGCAGCATAGAGACAGCAGCCTCTTTCCGTTCTCCCCACCCTGAAAAGCCTGGGGGGGGGGAAACTGGCGCAAGGGGTTGTGGTGGCTGTAGTTCTCGAACTGAAAGGCATATGCACTCAAAGGTGGTTGGGTGGGTCGCTGCGCCCTCAAGGGAGACATATTGCTCAGCTGGTAATTAAATACAAAATTTCATAGCGCTGCAGTCTGCTCCTATGCAGGCTTCCCAAAATCCCATGTATGCTTACCTGCAGTTAAGTCCCATTGTTTACTCCTGAGTAAGCATGCATGTTTACCACATATGTTCTAGCACCCATTATTTTAATGGGCTTAAACCACTAGTAATAATAATAATAATAATAATTTAATATTTATACCCCGCCCATCTGGCCGGGTCTCCCCAGCCACTACTAGGCAGGTATGAAGGCAAACCGTATGAAGTTACCTGTTTGCCCATGTGGCTCCTCGGAGGTGGAAACGAACCTGCATATACCGCTGCGTTGCAGTTTCGACGAGGATTTGCGGCAGGCTTTTATGACCCCAGTTCCTCGCAGTTTTGAGAACGAATCGGAATCAGAACGCTTGAGAGCCCTAGTATAGGGCAAGGTCTCTGAGACTACGGTTAACGCCGCCAAATTCTGCGTTTCGGCTATTAGACGCAGGAAATATGAGCTCTCCATTGAGTGGGTGACCCCCTGGCTTGAGAGCAGCACATGTGAAAAGGATCTGGGGACGGGCCAAGGAGGTGGGAGGGGTGGCTAACTTCATTCCGTAAATCCCTACAAAAGCGGCAACGGAGAAGTACGTGGTCCGTTGTCTCTTACTTACTTAATTTTTATTTATGCCCCGCCAAACCGGGCTCAGGGCGGCGAACCCCAATGAAATCACGACGAAAACATAAAACCATTCATTAAACTACAGATTAAAATGCAATTTAAAATTAAATCTAAACGGCAGCCTCGTTTTTAAGTAGCCCACCAATCGCACCAAAAGAACGAAACCTCGGGGTTCGACTGAAACCGACCCAAAGGCTAGGTGGAACAGCTCCGTCTTGCGGAGATGCCAAATCCCGCAGGGCCCTGGTCTCCTGTGCCAGACCGTTCCACCGAGTCGGGGCCAGTACTGAGAAGGCCCTGGCCCTAGTTGAAGCCAACCCAGCATCCTTGTGGTTCGGGACCTCCGACAAATTATTATTTGAGGACCTTAAGGTCCTACCCGGGGCATACCAGGAGAGGCGGTCCCTTAGGTACGAGGGTGCTAAGCCGCAATGAAGATAGTGTTCTTCGGGACATCCAGGAGACTCGCATAGTAGCGGAGAGATAACGTCCGTCCGTAAAGCCCTATAAAAGCGGCAACGGAGAAGTACGTGGTCCGTTGCGTTGTCTCTTACTTCCCCGGAGTCGCACGGATAGAGTCTGTCGCCCAAAGGACACCCCCCCCCAAATACCTCCCATCCAATACGGCAGACGGCAGGACACGATTTCGGGCCGGTGCGAACGCCCTTCTGTGGGACGGGACCTGGAGCTGAGTAAAATACCTAGCGGGGAGTTGCAAGTGTCTTTCTTATGATTGCTTGGAAAGCGACGTCAGTCATTCGGATCTCCTATTGTAACAAAAGAAGAACAGTCTTTCTTATGATTACTTGGAAAGCGACGTCAGTCATTCGGATCTCCTGTTGTAACACAAGAAGAACAGTCTTTCTTATGATTACTTGGAAAGCGACGTCAGTCATTCGGATCTCCTATTGTAACACAAGAAGAACAGTCTTTCTTATGATTACTTGGAAAGCGACGTCAGTCATTCGGATCTCCTATTGTAACAAAAGAAGAACAGTCGCTCTTATGATTACTTGGAAAGCGACGTCAGTCATTCGGATCTCCTGTTGTAACAAAAGAAGAACAGTCTTTCTTATGATTACTTGGAAAGCGACGTCAGTCATTCGTATCTCCTGTTGTAACAAAAGAAGAACAGTCTTTCTTATGATTACTTGGAAAGCGACGTCAGTCATTCGGATCTCCTGTTGTAACAAAAGAAGAACAGTCTTTCTTATGATTACTTGGAAAGCAACGTCAGTCATTCGGATCTCCTATTGTAACACAAGAAGAACAGTCTTTCTTATGATTACTTGGAAAGCGACGTCAGTCATTCGGATCTCCTGTTGTAACAAAAGAAGAACAGTCTTTCTTATGATTACTTGGAAAGCAACGTCAGTCATTCGGATCTCCTATTGTAACAAAAGAAGAACAGTCTTTCTTATGATTACTTGGAAAGCGACGTCAGTCATTCGGATCTCCTGTTGTAACAAAAGAAGAACAGTCTTTCTTATGATTACTTGGA
>NC_046331.1:1722946-1840446 GCF_009819535.1 Lacerta agilis
AAGAAGCATTACCAGAGTGCAAGGATGCATACCAGCCAGGCTTAAGCACTGGAGAAGAGAACACAGATCATGGCTACTGAATGGCCAGATTCTGCCACTGAGACCTCCCCACCCATGCCCAAGGGCTTTCAAACTTCAGGAAAACTATTTCTCCCTTGGTTCATCTACTCCAGAAAGTGGTGCGTGCCTGCCAGGAGAGCCCTGCAGGGTGCAAGACGGTTCCAGAACATTCAAGATGGTTCTAGCACATTCTGGAGCATCCTTGTGGGGCCTACTGGGTGCCCAGGGCCACAGCCAGCACCCTTCTTCCATGGAGCGCTACCTGGGAAGATAGCAGTGGCAATGGGTCAGCTCTGATGAGGCACGCTCTTCCACAATTACTGATCAGAATGACCCAGGTCTGAATCATTATTATTACTAATCACCTACCCTTCATCCTAAGGTCCCGGGACAGGTTACAATGTTAAAAAAAAAACCCACAGTATTGGAAACAGATTTAAGCAGCTTACAACCAAAAGTTGTTAAGTTTTAAAAATATGCACCTCAAGCATCAACGGTCAGGGTACAGAAGCACATCTTCAGCATTTGCCAAAAGCTATGTAATGAAGGTGCTGCGCTTGTCTCTGGGGAGGGAGTTCCACAACTGGGGCCACCACAGAGAAGGTCTTCACCTGGGTCACTGCCACTCTGAATCTCTGAGGGCGGAAGAACTACCAATCTTAGCACCCAAAGGGTTCTGTAGGGAAGGAGGTGGCCTTTCAGATATTTGGGGCCCAAGTCATTTAGGATTTTAAACACTAAGTGAACGCCTTTGATTGGGCCCAGAAACAAACTGGCTGCCAGTGCAGCTTTAAAAAAAACAGGGGCTAAATGAAATCTAAACGGAAGCCCACCCAGCAATATGGCAGCTGCATTATGGACCAAGTTAAATTTCCAAGTTGTCTTCAAGGGCAGTCCCATGGAGAGTGCATTGTAGTAATCCAGCCTGAAAGTCACCAGAACACGGAATACAGTGGCCAAGTCATCTATGCCCAAATGGGGCCGGAACTGGTGAATCAACCAGAGTAGAAAAAAGGAGCTCCTAGCCATCGAGGGCACCCGAAGGCACATGAGGGCACCATCTTGCTGAAGCTAAGTAGGACTGGGCCCAGTCAGTGCCTAAATGGGAGGCCACAAGACCCAAGGAGGTGCCACCTCAGGTTCCATGGTGGGTGAAAGGTGCGATATGAATAGGATAAGAAAATGAATGTATCCAGGAACTGAGTACCCAAAGACCCCCAGGACATAGCATGAAAGTACCCCCTGTGATAGAAAAGTTTGTTTTTGCTGGGGCAGGTTGGATCCCCAAGTATTTTATTTTTCTTTTCCCCATGCCAGAAAGAGGTTTCAGGAGGGGGAGTTGAAAAGGAAAGGATTTGGAGAGACAGGGAGTGAGTTTTGGAGGGAGTGTTGGGAGGAGGTTTTGGAGCAGGTTGGGATTGAGGTTGGGAGGATAGGTAGGGGAGATAGGGAGTGAGAGGAGAGAGTGTTGGTTCTAGGTGGAAACATCCACTCTGAGGAATATATCACAAGCTAGAGGAAAGGAGTCTCTGAGCTTAGTGTGAAGGACAGTGTGTGGAGTAATAGGCCAGGAATTAACTGGGAGGCTGAGATTGAGACAGGAGAAGTAGAAGCTGGAAAAAGACGGTCTACTTAGGTCTCATTCCAGTCAGGAGGGGAGAGATTCTTCTAGTAAGAGAAGATTCCCAAACCAGTGAAACCTTGGGTCTGTTACTTTGAGTACCTCAGGAGTAGGGTTGTGTAAGGGGTGTGCAACTGACAGAAAGTACCACCTTGTTAAGAACCAAAGTATTAAGTTAAGAACCAAAGTATTAAGTGTGAAACAACTGAGAAAACCTTGAAGTGAAATAACATTGTAAACTGAAGTATCCTAAGTTTTATCCACTCGTGTCATAAACTTCCTTGTTAAATAAAATTGTTATTGTTTATTAGAACAAATCCTGCCTGAGACTCGTAATTATTAAGTTTTACCTCACGCAAGTCCCCCACAAGATAATCTGAGATAGCCAGTGGGAATTCGTGGGATTGGTGTTCTGTGAGTTGGGTGCACACTCTATTTTTAAAACAAAACAAAACAAATTCCTTCCAGTAGCACCTTAGAGACCAAATAAGTTTGCTATTGGTATGAGCTTTTGTGTGCATGCACACTTCTTCAGATACACAGTCTGAACAGGTTTTCCACACCTATCAGCAAATCGCCCATTCCCACCACCCTTCTGAGTAATACCCCTCCCCACCTTCTCACTATATTTTCCGCCCTCCCTTCCCCAGGTGGGCGGGGTTTGCGACACCGGGCAGGATCGCCTGGGCGGGTTCCTCCCCCCCAACTCAGGTGGGCCCTTGGGCCTGCCCCCGGCCAGGATGGACAAAAGGACAGTGGCCGTGGGTGGGGTCAAGGGCCAGGTAAAAGCGGTGGAGCAGCCCAGCCATGCCCCCTTTTGGTAGGGTCTGGCAGACCAACACCGCTACCTACCACTACCTACCTGTAACTAGAACTCTATTTTTAAGTGAGAGGATGGGCCCCAACGGCGTGGGGGGGGCCGTTGTGCCATCGCACCCCCTCCCTTGGCATTTGACATTCTATGAGAAACATGTATTTCCTCAAGTTCATGGCTTTTCTCACGATCAGCCTCCTGCTTGCCCAGCCTCCTCCTTTGCCTCCTTCCCTCAAAGAGCCTTTTGTGCAGAGGTGAATTTGCATCATGCCCATTCCCCGGGGCGCTAGAGACAAGCCATTCACACCACTGTGCCCAAGCGGGAACCCCATTCTTATGGCAAGCAGAGAGGCGCTTTTGTCTTCTCTTCAGACTCAGACGCCCAGGAGGCTCAGGGGGTGGGGAGGGTAGAGGAGGGGGGGGGAAGACTGGCTGGAAACAAGCAGCTTGGTGGCTGGCCTCTGGGAGGAGAGCTGGATAGCTCCGCAGTCACTAGCTATGAAATGGGGCCTTTGTATATTCAACCTAAATGGTATGGATGGATTGGGGGTGGGGGTGTCAGTCTCCAAGGCCATACCATGCAACTTAGCAAGAATTTCCTATTGCATCCAGAGAGCCAATGGAAAGAGGAAAGTTAAGTGCCACGAGGCCAAATGTCTGGGTTTTAAAAGGTCGCCTGCTGGCTGGCAGTTTCCATTGGGTAAACTCTTTTAAGAGTTCACATCGCACATTTGAAGAAGTACAACACGGTTTTAAACAGCCACAGCTTCCCCCAAAGAATTCTGGGAGCTATAGTTTGATAGGAGTGTTGAGAGATATACTGCACTACAGTCATACCTCGTGTTGCGTATGCTCTGTGTTGCGTACGTTCGGGTTACGCACCTCCACGACCCGGAAGTCCTCCACAACGCACGGGTGTGCAGAAGCATTCTGCGCACTTTGCACATGCGCAGAAGCATAAAAACCCACGAACTTCCGGTTTTGTTTTTTTGTTCGTTCACGTTACGTACACCCAGGTTACGTAGCGCGACCCGGAATGGATCGCGTACATAACATGGGGTACCACTGTATCCCCCCAACACCACAAGCTACAATTCCAAAAGTTCCCTGAGGAGACGGATTGTTACACCGCTCTAGAAACCATAGCTCTGGGAGGGGAACTGTGGCCTCCCAATGACTCTCAGGGGTGTAGGGCTACCTTATCCATCAAAAGACAGATGCAGTGGGATCCAGTGGCATAGAGGGATCCATAATATATACTGAACACAGAGGCAGTTTGATTAGCACCAGAGGCCTTTCCCTCCTCTGGGTCCAAATATGTATAAAGAAAAAACTGGCCCTCAGTTTGATTTCTCTTAGCAGAATTAGCTAAGAGCCTGGAATTTATGTTGCTCTGATAGTGGAATTTTATTTATTTTTTTGACCAGGTAAACTAAAGACTTGGATGCAGAATCAACACCAGAAATTCCCCTAATATATTGGCAAAACAATTTCCCCTAATATACTGCATTTTGCATTTTGCACTGGTAACCCCTATAATATGGTTTTTGTACACCTGTTGAACTTGGTTGGAGAACAGAAATCCAAAACTCAGAGACATGTGAGTATTTGATGGTGGTGGTTTTTCAGCTCTCATGAAGACAGCCCTGTTTAGGGAAGTTTTTAATCTGTGATATTTTAAATGTATTTTAATATTTGATGGAAGCTGCCCAGAGTGGCTGGGGAGACTCAGCCAGATGGGCAGGGTACAAATAATAAATTGTTGTTGTTGCTGTTGCTGTTGTTGTTGTCATGTTGTTTCAGAAAGTGGCAAGTAGCCAAGTTCACCTATAAATGCAAATCAATTTAAATCCTCCCCCCCCCATCCCTTGTTCCAACTAAGTAATACATATGGGGGGAAGGGAGGGAATGAGCAGGGGTGTGGGAGAGTGAATAGGGAATGAACAAAGGGAAAGGGAAATAACCCTTCTGTGAACTTTCAAGAAGGGGGGGTCAGCAAACTTTTTCAGCAGGGGGCCGGTCCACTGTCCCTCAGACCTTGTGGGGAGCTATTTGGGGGGGGGATGAACGAATTCCTGTGCCCCACAAATAACCCAGAGATGCATTTTAAAGAAAAGGACACATTCTGCTCATATAAAAACACACTGATTCCTGGACCATCCATGGGCCGGACTGAGACCCCGGGCCTTAGTTTGCCTACCCATGTTCAAGAATCTCCACGTGCCTCTGAGGGGGAGCTCAGTGGCATAACACCCCTGCTTTGCAGGCAGAAGTTCTCAGGTTCAAACCCTGGCATATCCAGTTGAAATAACTTCAGGGAGCTGATGGAAGTGGCTTCTCTCTCTCTCTCTCTCTCACTGCCTGGGAGCCTCGAAAGCCACTGCTGGCAATCAAAGCAGACAACACTGGTCCAGATGAACCCACCCACACTCTAACTCTAGCATAAGGCAGCCTCTGCTTCTGTAGACTCAGTCCAGATGTTTTCGACTATGACTCCCACCAATCCCTACACCATAGATAGGGCTGTGCTGATGCAAGTTGTAGCCCAAAGCATCTGGAGGGCACCAGAGGTTGGTAACGAATACAGTATGGAGAAAGATTGGTGAGAATGCATCGCTTTTTAGCCTCTCAGCCTTGCTAAAGAAGAAACAGAAGTCATGTTGAAACGTCTGGACAAAAAGCGTTAACACAGAGAAAATTTGCAAGCATGTTAGCAAAGACTAATTGATCTTGTGGGGCTGAGTTTGAAGCTTGTGGTCAGGGGAAAAGTCATCAACACTTTCTCCCCCCCCCCCACTCCCCATGAATGCATTATGGACTCTCCTCCTCCTGAAAGGAGCCAAAGCATGCATATTTTCTAAATTCATAGCCACCACAGAATTTCCATTTTCCTTGTGACAGACTCTGTACAATTATTGGCGTAATTATTCTTACTGCTATTTAAATTTCTATATCTGGCACTTCAACCCTAACACTGTGAAAGCAAAACCATGCCCAATCAAACAAGGTTCAGTAATGCGATCATCAAAATTATTAGAATAGTCTTTACTCAGTCTGTTCCCATGTATGCCAAGCAGGCATCCACACACACACACACACACACACACACACAAACTCGCACCCTGCAGATCACATTCAAAAGGAAAAACAGAGACCCAGAGGAGGATTCGCCTGGGAAAAGTCCATCCACAGCAGAAGCTGGGTGCCAACTCCATTAGCACACAGGTCACTGGGTGAAATTTGAGCCACCACACCTCTTTGCAAAAACAGCCCATGGGAGACTCATCATTGCACATTGCATCCCTCCCTCCCCCCTCCCTGCACTATGAGAAAGCACAAAGAACTACCTGAGGGACGGCTTTTCTTTTCTGTTTTTACGGAAAGAATCCAGATGTTTCCAATGCTTTCTGGAATCAGTACAGGAGGTTGTGTCTGGTTGCTAGGAAACAGTATATATTCACGCCAGGGCTGCTACTGTTGAGTCCTAAGGCAGCAGCCCAGAGATCATCTAGTTCACACTACTGGCTAACAGGCAGAGATGTCCAGCTAATCACCACAATCCAGATCGATCTCTCTCTCTCTCTCTCTCTCTCTCTCTCTCTCTCTCTCTGTGTGTGTGTATTCACACCTATGCCACGATGGGCACGTGGTGCAAATAACATAGCTACAGATAATAGCTCGCACAAGGAAGCCAAGCCACGTGACCCAGGGGGAGGCAACTTGCCCTCAGTCCTGGCCAGGCTAGGGCTTTGGAGATACCTGGAGGGTGAACCGACTGTTCTGAGCTTTCCACAGTCTGGGCTGGTGGGCCTGGGGTCCTGCTCTGTTAACCCAGCAAAACGCAAGGATTCACACTGCCAGACAATTTTGAGGGTTGATGCTGCAGCTATATGAGGCTCCACGTCCCGTTCAAAGTCCTTGAGGTTCCAGTCCGGAGTTTCATTGTTTTATTTATTTGTTGCATTTAAAGCCCACCTTTTCTCCAAGGAGCTCATGGTTCTCCCCTCCTCCTCATTTAATCCCCACAACCGTGTGAGGTGGGTTAGGCTGAGAGGCTGCCTGGTAAGCTCCTTGGCCAAGTGAGGATTCAAATCGTGGTCTCCCAGACCAAAGCTCTAAGCAGCACTACACCACACTGGCTCTTTAGATTTGGATCCACGCTGGCTACAGCTGCTGGAATTTGTATTCCCAAAGCACCTGGAGAGCACCAGGCCGAGGAAGGCTGCGTTTGGAATAAACTCCCTTCCCATTTCCCAACACAGGGAGTGGTGAAGTCACAAGGGGCAAACGAATCCCATCCCATTCCATCCATCCATCCCTAGATGTGCTTTACAAGTCAAGGTCTCCTCCGGTTGCCGCAGCAAAACTGAACAGGCCCCTGGCAGGCCAGGAGGAAACTCAGCAGCCAGTGAAAACTGAATCCTGCCCCAGGCCAGAAGCATCTTTGCCAAATGCATCCCTGTGACATTTGCCACACACAAAAAACCACCAGCAGCAAATATAGGTTGGATCATATTTAGCATTTGCACCAAAAACAGCAGAAGCCACAAAGAATAAGTCACCTGGTTGCGTTTTATGCAGATTTACCAGAATTCCAAAGCAAGCAAAACCAAGCACAACCGTATTTGTATAGTGCTGTGGATGTGGCACCGCACTTTGCAAGAAGTACAAAAGGAGAGTCTCTACCCCAAGGATCTTAGAATCCATCATTCAACACAGCAGAAGACAACTGAGGTAGGGGAGGGCAGTAGGAGGGCTAAAAGTCATGCCAACTTGTTGCGGTAACACCTACCTAGGGTCTAGTTAACAGTGGCAGGGGTGGGGCGTTTGGTGGCAACCTTTTCATCTGGCCCAGCTATTCATGCCCAGCTATTTCACATCCCTGCTTCCATTTGTCAGACTGCAATCACCATTACAAATTGCAAATGCATAAAATGGAACAAAATACATTACAGTACACAGTTAAAATAATGATTAAAACCAATGCACTGAAGTGAATGGACATGAGTAACTACTGCTACTTCTTACTTCTTATTTATACCTCACATTTTCACCTGACAGGACTCAAGGCAGCTTACAAGTGTGAAGAAGTGTGCATGCACACGAAAGCTCATACCAGGAACAAACTCAGTTGGTCTCTAAGGTGCTACTGGAAAGAATTTTCGATTTTGTTTTAAATAAAAAGAATAATTACTAAAATAAAAAGAAACATTATTGTAAAACAATAGAATTAAAGTTATATACATATATAACATTTTTATTTTTATTTTACAAATAATTACAATAAAAACAGCACAGCACAGCCCCACCCCATTCATTAAAAGCAGTCAGTTCCCAAAAGCCACTTGGAACAAGGTCTTCCCCCTGATGGCAGGCAGTCAAACTTACCGGTAGGTTCAATTATTTCAGTGGACCTACTCTGAGTAGAACTTCGTTGGCCACAACCTATCACTATTACTACTACTATTGTTAAAGGCTGCAAACGGCTGGCAAATCCAGTTCTGTAAAAAGGATGAGTTTGAGAAGGGAGTAGAAAACCCACCCAGCCCACCCCTGGGGGTTAGGGAATTAACCCAAAATGGCTCTTAACGGAAACCCCGTTACAAAGGTGGGCCGTTATCGGCAACTGATCTCGCTTCTGTTAAGTGATACCTTCAAAGAAACTGGATTTTTGTTTTAAAACGTCAGGACTTTTTCTACCTTAAGAAAACCCTTATGGGTAGGAGAGAGAAATCTGTAATGAGGCGGAGAGAGAGAGAAAGCGCGCTCAAACCCATCACTGTTGGGGGTCTGCAAAGGCGGATGGGGCAGTTGCGCTGAGCACGCCCGTGAGCCTTCCTTCGTCTGCCCTCCCAGCTCACCCATCGTTCTCTGCCCTTCCTGCCTAAGCCTAGACGATAAATTTAGGGTAATCCGCGGAGAGAAAGGAAGGCGCTTTACCCGCGCTCAGAGGAAATCGATTTAGGGGATTTCTTCACCTGTTCCACCAAACGGGTCTCGGCGCTCAGATGAAACCGCTCTTCTCCTGTCTGTAGGACAAATCACCGGTTTGGGTCGTTTCTTCCTACGTCTTGGAGGAGAAAGAACTTTACGCGCTGGCCAGCAAAGCTAATGGGCCGAGGAGGAGGAGCGCACTCACCTGCTGGGGGCCCCGAGGCGTTCTCAGCTTCTGCTGGAAGGCGCCTTGCTGCCTTCTTCTCCTCTTGCCGGCTGGAGTGCTGCCTCTTTCCGGCGAAGCGGAGGTGCGCCGTGCGTAAATGCACAGCGGGCGCCGGTTTCCGATGAGCTCTCCAAGGCGCGCTCCGCCGCGTTTAGCTCCCGGCAGCCCAAGTCTGGGGGAGAAAGGCGAGGCAGTCGGGTTCAGCGCCGCCCTCTGGACAAACAAGAGCTCGGTGCCATCGGGCACTTCACAAGCAGCGGAGAATGGATTGAATCCGACGCGCTCTTTGACGGCCGCGGAGCGCTACGCGAAAACTTTCAGTGGGTTGTGAAGGATGACGCTTACTGTCTTCAGTATAAACGTGTCTCCCAATTGCATATAAATCAGTGTGCACGTGACACCATAATCGCCATACAAGTGTTTTCGTGTTAGTTTTTAATAGATCACAAGAGATAATTCGTTAGACGGTGGTTTTTACCTGCCTGTTATAATCGCACATTGGCAACAAAATGCTTAAAATAATAAAGAAACTAAAACACAACCTACCCGTTAATCAGCCGGAGCCTTAATTTTCCCAATTTATCCTTGCATGCACTTTTAAAACACTGAAAAATTGCATTGTTGGCTGCCTGCATCCAACAGTGGAAGCCGGTTTTCTGGCATTCAGGTGCGATGACAGGAAAACGCCACCAATTAGATTTCCATCTCAGGTGCTGAATAACATTTTTACCTGTAACTGCTTTCAGAATGTTTTTGCTGCAATTCTTTTAGAAGGCTTTCACTTTTTAATATAATCCATTTGTTTTTGTCTTTGTTTTAAAATAGCTTATCTGTTGCCGGACTCATTTGAGAGAAAGGTCAGGATATTAATTCAATTCAATAAAATAATAAATATTAAACACACAGGAGCCTAGCCAGAACAGAGCTGCTGGCAGTCCTAATATCTTCCCTTACTTACTCAGAAGTAATCATGTTTGTGCAGTGGGGCCTACTTCCTAGTAAGCTTGCTCATGATTCCAGGCTACATTACGGTGCAGGATCTAAATGCTGTGGCTTCTTTGAATCCATAATTTTCTTTACTTAGAAAGGAATGTGGTGGTTTTTACATCATTAACCCACAAAGGCTGTGATTAATCCATGCTGAGGAAAACCGCTAAAAAGCAGCATCCATCTGTCAGGTGCATGAACATTTATTTACTTATATTCATTACATTTATGTTCTCCAGTGATACTTGTGGTGCCCCCCCCCCACCCGGTTTTATTCAAACAGCAGCACTGCAAGGTAGAGTGGGATAGAGGGGCTGGGAGATGGTGATGGGTTGAGCAGAAATTTGACCCATGTGTTGTAACACAACCCACCACTCCATCATTCCGTTTCTCAGTATTAAAGATGCGTATAGTTACCATATGAATTGCAATGTGCAATGTGCTTTGGAACATTAAATCCTGCTGCTGTTTTCTCTTGATGGGGAGCTTGAGGATCCTGAATGTTATCTACAATTGAATAACATTAATTGAATGCGCATTGAACTTTCTCTCTCCCTAACCTGGAAATGACCTTTTCTCCTGCCCCCAAATTGATTATTAAGACTATTTTTAGCCCTTCAAGTGGAAACTCAACTCTGCAATTATGAGTTGGCTTTCCTGCATGTCGCTGTCCACCTCTTCAAGCTACTTGAATGCATGAAGTGGGGGGAAATAATTAACTTTAAGGCTGTCTTATGGCGATCAAGTTCAGTCCTTTGCCAGAGGGTGCTTGGAGGACATTAGACCTTGACATGGCTGTGCATTAATGCTTGTTTAGTGCACCACCAGCCTCCATATTCCAGAACAATCTGCCTCTCAATATCAGAGGCTGCAGAGCAACAAAGAGAGAAAGTTATTGTCCTCATATCTTCCTAGCTGAGGATGGAACCTGCATGTCCAAAGACAGTCTATCTCTGAACATCAGTTGGTAAGGTAGGCATGGCTAACCTGTGGCCCTTAGGAGATCTTTAGACTCCAGCTGCTGTCAGCCCCAACAAGCATGGCCAGTGGGCAGAGATGGTGGAAGTTGGTGTCCAGCAACATCTGAAAGGCCACTCACCTCTGGTATATATGACTGCTTCCCAGAGAGCAGCCTTCCCTGACCAGGTGCCCTCTAGCTATTCAGTACTAGAACTCCCACCAGCACTACCCAGCATGGCTGTATGAAGCAAGGCCTTGTGGGACTTGTAGCCCAAAACAGACCAGGAAGCCCATGTCAGGGACTGTTAGGTCCAGTCTGGTTGAGCAGCAGTCAGGGGTGGGGAAGGGAGACAAGACTGTGGGCAACTGCCCATGGGCCCTACTGTCTGGTGCCCCCTCACAGCTATAGAGGGGGGGGGAACTGTCTCAGTGAGGAGCTAAAGGCACCCGGAGCCTTCAGGGCTTGCCAGCATGGTGCCTGAGAGGGCAAGGGGACCTTTGGAGACGTCATCTGCTGCCTGTGCAAGTTGCCCCCCCCCTGAGCACCCTTAACTCATTGCTTCTTTCATTATGAGGGGATGAAGGTGATTACTTCCTATCTCCCTTGCAAAGTACTGGTATAGGTTTGGGGGGGGGTGTTAGGGGGAGGGGTAGTAGCTCTGGTGGGAAACATGCAGTGCTGCTTCTCAGGTAGTTCATCCCCCCCCCTTGGTCCCCACCCTGCACTCGACTCTCGCCTGTGGCTCCTAGAAGCTGCCAGCATGTGACAGCAGCCACAATCCTGAGAGCCGGCTGCATCAGGTGAGGGTAGCGGCCAATGGGTCACAAACCCTCAGTGAGTTTGGGACTCCGTGTGTGAAGACAGCCTCCGAAGGATTGAGCAGACAAGACCAAGAATGGGTCCAACAGTCAAGAAGGTGGTATCTACACATGCTGTAGAGGGCCATGTGGGGCCCATCCACCTGGGAAGAAGGAAAGCTCTGGCCCTAAACCTCCACTGCCTTAGTTGTAGGATAACTTCAAGAAAAGAAAAGACGAAAGAGTAAACTCTGCACAAATCCAGAGTAGAATATGGATGGTGGATGGTGCACTCTATTGTCTCCTGAGACAGATGCCAACATGGTTTGAGGACTCAGTCTGGATTACATTTTTGGGTCCCTTCCAAACCTTCGATCTTGTATCTGTAAGTGTAGGGTGGCATCCATTCCGGGGGCGTGGCGCACTGGCCGTGGGGGGCGTGGCGTGTGTCCTGGGGGTGTGGCGTACTGCCCATGGGGACATGGCGCCTGGTGCGGTGGGGGTGTGCGCACAGCCTGTGTCGGGGGGGCCCTCGATGGTACCCCCTCCTCAATAGTGCAGGGGGCGGTGCGCTCCCCCCACATTCCTCCGCCAGTGCCTCCATCCATTCATCTCTGACTGATCATGGACTTAGGGGACTCAGTCCCTTGGGGAGTTGGGCAGCAAAAGCCAAACCCCCTACTTTTTCTATAACAACTGTAAAATGGGGCAGAGTGTGTAGAAAGGAGAAAAAGTGAGTTGAGAGAGAGAGAGAGCGAGAGCGCATGTGCACAAATTTGAATCCAGTGAAACAGATCCTCTTGAGATTGCAGTTTTTTCACCACCATCCCAGCTCACAATTGACTGAACATTAAACATCATGGATCTGCTGCTTTGCAGTGAGGGCCGACCCTTCCATGAGACAAAGTGAGACAGCTGCCTTGGGTGACAAATTCTGAAGGGTGGGAAGTGGCTAGAAATGTGGGTCATTTGGCCTGCCCTACAAGCTCTAAGCTAGCTTGCTGCCCTAGCACCCTAGGGTCCATCATCACAAGAGCTGAGGAAAGACTCAACTACCAGTCTAGTCAGATTTTGTGCACAGAATGGGGAATGCACTGTTGCCTCAAACAGCAAAATGGCTTGGGCTGCTCCTGTTTGCAGCACTGTCATGCACAGAAACATGGTTCTGAGCGTAGATCTTTATGGAACCTCACCATTTTCATCAAGAACACCCACAAAAACCACTATCAAAATCATAGGTCTTCCCGACTTCCGGCGGCGACGCCATTGCGGGTGGTCGTGGGCTGCTTCGGCTGCGAAGCGCCCAGTCCATCCCGGGGGTTTGGAGCCCCGCTACCGCAAAGCGGGGCTCTGGTGGGGTGCGGGAAGAGCGTCCCGCACCCTGGGCTCCCCGGCTGTGCCCGTTGTGGCTCCGAACCCTTCCCTCGCTCCCCCTGTAAAGGGGGAGTGGGGGTGAAGGGACGACGGAGCCGGGCTATAGGGGACATGCCCCAACCGGGATGTAAATGCGGCGGCAAAGCCTGTGATGAGCGTCTAAGTTCTACCTGTCTTTAGTGAATTGAAAGAACCCGGTGGTTGTGAGTATTTGATGACTTTGATTGACTTTTATATCTTTGGAACGATCCGGGGGGAAGAGGAAAAGGAGCCTACCTCCCTCCCTTCGGGAGAGAAAGAAAATAACCAGTTTGAGTGACTGCTGCTACAATAATGGATACAAAGTGTTTGGAATTTGAAAACTGAGACTGCTGAGATTTCCCTTTGGGGATTAAGTGGGCAGAAAATATCTCCTTTTAAAGTTTTGATCTTTACACTCTGGCTTCAGAAAAAATGGCGATGGGAAATTTGGACTGACGTGGGAAACAATTGAAACAAAGGAAGGAAGAGACAGGAACTGAAATCTGACACTCACCCTCTCCTCCAAAATGCTGGACTTCGTGTTTGAACTTGTTTTGAACTCTGGTCTAAAGGAGGAAGAAATGTTTGCTGTCTTGAGGCTGGAACTGCTTAATCGGAAATTGCAAGTTTTGAGTGGGATTATAAATAAAAAACTTACTTCCCACAGAGGAGGCTTTTCAAAAGTTTTACACAATGGAAGAAAACCTTGGCAGAGAGTTAGGAGGGGTACTTGAAGGATGGTCTGAAATGGCTGGGCGACTCCGGGAAAAGGAACCGTTTTCTGGGGGTGGCAGCCCCGGAACGGGAAAATTTACAATATCCAGACCCCGAGGTGGGAGCTCGGGGGTATGGGACATGGAATTAAGATATCTACAAGAAGAAGAAGTATGGTATAAAGAAACGGAGGAGCCTAGAAATGGTGTGATGTGTACCCTGAAACTTGATGCAAGGTCTGTTGTGAATACTGCCTGGATCTGTGGACATTTGGTAAAAGAAGACATCTCGAGGATTGGTTCCGGCGAAAGACAGAGAAAGACAATGGACAGAGGGGGGGTGGGATGAAGTACTAAATGTAAAATTCAAATGGTCTGCTATGGTATCTGAAATCGGAGAGTGAAGCTTGTTAATTATAAGTTTATTTTGAATAAGTAAGGGGATATTGGATTTTAAGTTAAAGCAGCATGATAATGGACAGAAGAAATAAGTTTAGTTTTTATAAGAATATTTTGTTAAGATTTACGATATAATAGGATGATGAAGATAATTGTGTTATCTTTAATTTAAGTTAAATTCTTTTTTATTGAGAAAAGGTGTTAAGAAAGTAAAATATGGATTTAAAACCGAAGGTGAAAAGGCAGGGGAAGTCAAACGTCAAGATTCGGAAATAGAATTTTTTTTTTTTGCTAGGTATATAAACAAGAAGAAGAATCCTGGCATTATGTGTATTTGTAATTGTTTTGTATTTGTAGGTGTGGGTCTGGGTTTGTGTTGTATTATGAAAATGCTAATAAATTCTTCTAAAAAAAAAAATCATAGGTCTTCCCTTGACAGGGCAGCATACTAGTCATAATGGCTACATGCTGGGATTTATACATCTGCAAAATATTTTTACATTATATATGAGAGCCAGTGGTGGGGTAGTGGTTAGAGTGCTGGACATTGGGGAGACCAGGGTTCGAATCACACACTGAGCCATGAAGCTTACCTGGTGTGGCCTTGGGGAATAATCAGAATAACCTGCTTCACAGGGTTGTTGTGGGAGCTTTATTAACTATGAACCCCAAAATGTGAGACTCCCTCCAAACCGGCTGCCAAAGTTTTGCAATGATTTTGCACCGGAAGAAATATCAACAACCTCAGATATGCTGATGACACAACCTTGGTGGCAGAAAGTGAGGAGGAATTAAAGAACCTTTTAATGAGGGTGAAAGAGGAGAGCGCAAAATATGGTCTGAAGAGCCAGTGTGGTGTAGTGGTTAAGAGCGGTAGACTCGTTATCTGGGGAACCGGGTTCGCGTCTCCACTCCTCCACATGCAGCTGCTGGGTGACCTTGGGCTAGTCACACTTCTCTGAAGTCTCTCAGCCCCACTCACCTCACAGAGTGTTTGTTGTGGGGGAGGAAGGGAAAGGAGAATGTTAGCCACTTTGAGACTCCTTCGGGTAGTGAAAAGCGGGATATCAAATCCAAACTCTTCTTCTTCTTCTTCAACATCAAAAAAACTAAGATCATGGCCACTGGTCCCATCACCTCCTGGCAAATAGAAGGGGAAGAAATGGAGGCAGTGAGAGATTTTACTTTCTTGGGCTCCATAATCACTGCAGATGGTGACAGCAGTCACGAAATTAGAAGACGCCTGCTTCTTGGGAGAAAAGCAATCACAAACCTAGACAGCATCTTAAAAAGCAAAGACATCACCTTGCCGACAAAGGTCCGTATAGTTAAAGCTATGGTTTTCCCAGTAGTAAGGTATGGAAGTGAGAGCTGGACCATCAAGAAGTCTGATCGCCAAAGAATTGATGCTTTTGAATTATGGTGCTGGAGGAGACTCTTGAGAGTCCCATGGACTGCAAAAAGATCAAACTTATCCACCCTGAAGGAAATCAGCCCTGAGTGCTCACTAGAAGGACAGATCCTGAAGCTGAGGCTCCAGTACTTTGGCCACCTCATGAGAAGAGAAGACTCCCTGGAAAAGACCCTGATGTTGGGAAAGATGGAGGGCACAAGGAGAAGGGGGCGATGGAGGATGAGATGGTTGGACAGTGTTCTCGAAGCTACTAACATGAGTTTGGCCAAACTGCAGGGGGCAGTGGAAGACAGGAGTGCCTGGCATGCTCTGGTCCATGGGGTCACGAAGAGTCGGACACGACTGAACGACAACAACAAAAATCAGGGGTCATAGCCATCAAACAAGGCTGGGTTTTGGAGTGACACCCATCACCTCCAGTTTAGAGTATCAATTATTCGGTTTGGGTGTGTGCTGCAAAACCACCACAAAACTTTGGCACTGGTTTGGAGGGGAACCCAAATTTCAGGGTTCATAGTTAATGAAGCTTGTTGTGAGGATAAAATGGGGTAAAGGAAGAAACATGTAGGCCACCATGAGCTCCCTGGAAGGCAGGCGGGATATGAATTCAGAATGCTGCTGTGCTTTCAGTCTACAGTATTACTGTTCTTCGAAGTCTGTTAATGTTTTTCTCTTTGCAAGCTGATTTTGAAGGTGTGTGTGTGTGTGTGTGTGTTACAATCAAGCGGCACATAAATTTTACAAAACAAGAAAATGAATGTAATATAAATAAATAAAAGAAGTAAATTAAATTTACATAAGCAAACAATTTATTACAGGGTCCAGGAAAGCAATTTAAATACGCGCCCGGCCTTCAGGCTCCCCCCCCCCCCCGCTTTTTAATAAGAAAGGCGTACCCTTGAGCATGCGCAGAATGCAGTGGAGAGGGAGCGGGGCGGGGCCCTTTGACGTCCAAGATGGCGGCAGGGCGACGAGAGGGTTGAGCCGGCCCCTTTTCTCCTTCCCCGCCCCTTCGGGGGAAATCACGTGCCCCTCCCTCGGCCCCGCCCCTCTGCCGGCAGGTCTTTCACGTGACGCGCTGGGCTCCTCGCACGTGACACCACCGCCATCCCTGCCCACGCTGCAGAAGAAGGGGCCGCCGCGCCGGTGGTCATGGATACGCGACCGGCGCTCTACCTGCGCCTCCTGGCTCTGGCGTCGCTGCTGGGGGTCCTTGCAGGTGAGGCGGCGGGGGGCCTCGGGTCCGCTGCTCCCAGAGGGAGGGCCAGATTCCCGCTCCATTCCCAAAACGTGCAGGGGACTCGAGCCCCTCCTGGAGCTCCGTCGCCGTGATTTCCCGCCCACCCCACTCTGGAACTCTGCACATGCTCAGATACGCCCTCCCTTTGTCCCATCCCATGCAGGCGTCGGTGAAAAATGCGGGTATCTGAGGTGGTGATCGCAGGGAAGGGATGCAACTCTGCACATGCTCAGGTGCATCAGAGGGAAGGGATGCAAGACTGCACTCTCCTTTGTGAAAGTATTCATTCGTTCTTCGCCAATTCCTTATTTCAGCGTCTTCCTGGCCGGAGTTGGTTTGTGAGGCGGAAAGCGTGTGATGGAGAAGTACAGTCTTCACAAGCTCAGGAGCAATTCCCCACAACTCAGAGCCCCCACCCCATCCCGGTCCACTTAGCGAGCATATAAAGCTGCTTTGCTAGTGTTTTCTGGGGCTGTTTTGAGTAGGAGTGCTTCTGAGCATTTGCAGAGAGCACCACTCCTCTCATTCAGTAACTTCAAATCTGCTGGTTGCAGTTTGTAATTCTGTCTTGCAATAGAAATATTGGAAATAAAGCAATATATCACTTGGAGCATCATGCCACTTCCACAGTTTTGAGCAATATCAGACATGGCTTGTGTGTCAAGGGCTAGTGGACATGCTTCCTGGGAAGATTTGAGCTCCACAACTTAACGTTTTAGAAATTACTCGCCATCTTTTCCTTGTTTCAGTTCTCTGAGTCATTACTAAACTTATCAGCCCCTTTCTATCAGTGTGTGGTTACTTAATAGAGGTTCTGGGGTGGAAATGTAACTTTCTGTGCTTTGTATTTCCTCTGTCTCCCCACCCCAATTCATCTTGTTATACCGGTACTAGTGAGGCTCACTTAGTTACTTTGCATGTTGCAAGGTTTAGCCCCCCCCCCAACACTTCCAGCCCTACTTCAACCCTCCTCACCTTCCTTTTACATTTCTTAATGTCCAGACCTGACCAGAAATGCCATGTTTTTTACTTTAAAAAATGATTTAATTGCTGCAGCACATGCTTCACCAAATTTGCAGCCTTGAATAATTGTTTGACAGTAGCACAGAAATACAGCCAGCATTTTGGAGTGGCAGAGGAAAGGAAGTAAGCCTAGCTGTTCTTGTACAATAGAATCCACAGATTTCACAGAGCAGGTACTGGGGCACTTGACCTCTCTTCCATGGTCAGTATATTGTGCCATTTTTTTATCCCCCTTTTATCTGAAAGTGATGTGGTTTGTTTCTTTTAAGGTTACAGGAACTCCCAGCTTGACTTCGAAGAGAAATTTTTTGAGCAGTGGCTGGATCACTTCAACTTCGAAACCTACAGCAACAAAACTTTTGCCCAGAGATACCTCATCACAGGTATGCTTTTGAAGTGGTGATGGAAATATATATATAAACATGAAAATATCGCTTCTAGATTGGAGCAAGCATTTATCTAGTTCAGTATCCTTTCTCACCACAATAACCAGCCAGATCCTCTGGGAGGCCCACAACCGGGACATGAGACCAATAGTCTTCTCCCACTGTTGTTCCGCAGCAACAACAGAGAAGGATAGGTATACTGCATCTGAACATGGAGGTTCCATATTGTAACCATGGCTCAGAGGTATTATTAGATCTCCCCTCTCCTGTGTCCTGTGTTGACAGTTCCTCAGTGGCTTGCCTGTGTCTCCCTCCTCGGCTTCCTTTTCACTTAGAGTCCAACACAGCTGTGATGGCAAAGCAGCTCTTGTGGTGGCCAAGCAAATTGCACCATGACGACAGCCTTACAGATGAAACTAAAATATTTAGAATATCGTGGAAAGGTTCATTTCTTTCAGTAATTCAACTTAAAAGGTGAAACTAATATATGAGATAGACTCATGGCATGCAAAGCGAGATACCGGTATGTCAAGCCTTTATAATTGTGATGATTATAGCATACAGCTGATGAGAACCCCAAATTCACAATCTCAACTTGGGGGTTTTCATCAGCTGTGTGCCATAATCATGAGAATTATAACAAGCAAAGGCTTGACATATCTAGCTTTGCATGTCATGAGTCTATCTCATATATTAAACTCCAGTAGCTAATGAAAACAATTGCTTACATAAATGAACTTTTCCACAATATTCTAATTTTTCAAGTTTCACTTTCCTATTATATGTGTACAAAATAAATAAATTCTATGGGAATCCAAGAGCTAGTGTCACCAGCACATTCCATAAATTAATTGTGTGTTAATGACCCATTCTGTCTCATACCAAGTTCGACCTCTGGCCCATCTCGTCTCATGTTGCCTCCTCTGACTGAAGCGGTTCTTCAAGGCCTCAGGCAGAGGCTGGCCTTTCCTAGCCCTGCTACTTAAAATCCCTTTTGTTTACTGGAGATGCCAGAGATCGAACTTGGGGCCTTCTTTTTGAAATACATGAACCGTACTGTTGAGTTATGGGGGCTTCCCTGATGTGGACAGCCTCTTAGTATCAAATATGTCCATATCATTCTTCATTCCTTAGTTAATTTGAACAGGTATGCACTTATCTGGCGTGATTAACAATCTGTGGGGGAAAAGCAGTGCTTCAAAGAGCCCAACTCACCTCGGGGCTGATTGCTGTGGCACACAGATGGGGGAAATGTGTGGCCCTCCAGATCTTGTGGGGCCCCTGCTCTCTGCCTCAGCCAGCACAGCTGACGACAGGGATTACGGTAGTCCTAACAACATATGAAGGGCCCAGCGGCTGGGCCCCAGCCTCTCCATTGTCACCCTGGCAGCACCCAAAGGTGCAAGTAGTGCCAGTTCAAATGCTGAAGACCAGTCAGGAAGTTAAGGATTGTGCTATTGTAGAGGGGGAAAGAATATGGCAATCCTAATACAGGCACCATCCTCCTTGCCAGTTTCTTAGAGGTCTCTGTGTTCTTAAAGGGGATTCTTCTTAGTTGCCTTAATGTACTTCTGCAGTCAAAAATTAAAGTCGGAATACAGAGAATTGGTACACCTTGACCATGAAAATCTAGCTGAGGAAGAATTAGCGAAACAGGGCCCTGTCCTGGAATTGTATTTCTACTGGAATTTGCTTCTATATTAATAAAACTGTTTGAAGACTTTAAAATTGATCTCCCGCCTGGCCAGAGTTCTTGGATTCTTTAATTTTTGACTTCTGGGTATTACCAAGAACTCCAGTTTCTACATTAATGTACTTCTGCTGCGTCACACAGATAAATTCTGGAAGAGGGGAGTTGGACCCATCTTCTTCTACACCGGGAATGAAGGAGATGTCTGGGCCTTTGCTCAGAACAGCGGCTTCATCCTGGAGCTAGCTGAGCAGCAGAACGCCCTGGTGGTCTTTGCGGAGCATGTGAGTGGTTTTTTTTTGCAAAGATGTCCCTATTGCCCGAGGCAGTGTGTGCTTGATGGGGATTGTGGTGACCTTGTCTGAGATGTCTCTTGGTGTTCCTCTACTGGCTTTTCAGAGATACTATGGGAAGTCGCTTCCATTTGGGGCAGCGTCACTGCAGAGGGAAAACGCTGGCCTGCTGAGTGTGGAGCAAGCCCTTGCTGACTATGCCGTTCTCGTCATGGCGCTAAAGAAGCAGTACACAGCAAGGGGCTCTCCTGTCATTGCATTTGGAGGCAGGTGAGGGCTCACTCGCTTGTTCCTCCTAGCAGTTGTCTGCATCTGATGTGTGCAATGTTCTTTGTGCAGGGCTGGCAAAATATTTCCAAGTTGCTGTGTGCCAGCTGCCTTGGGGGGGGGGCAGGGAATGAGGCAGATATTTCAAATGTTCAGGCACCACCATCTAAACTTCATAGTAACCAGGACTTCTCCAAAGGGTTGACTTAACTATGGCCAAGTAAGGTGAGGAGAGCTCATGGGCCAAGAGAAGCTGAAATATGAAAAGGTTTGGTGAGGGCAGTGCTAGCTTTCCCCCCAAACTGTGGGTCGCTTGAATTGGTATTTACTCTCAGACTGCTTAGGTTGGAAGTTCAGTGCCCTGAATTGTATTCTCTCTGGGGTATGCTTCATGGCATGCTTAGTGGGCCACCCTGGACACAGGCGTGCCTTGGCGGATCTTGTCATGTGCTTGTTCTCTACAACACTCCAACTGGAAACACTCTAAAGCAGGGGTAGGCAACCTGAGGCCCAGGGGCTGGATGTGGCCCAATCGCCTTCTCAATCCGGCCCGCGGACAGTCCAGGAATCAGCGTGTTTTTACATGAGTAGAGTGTGTGCCTTTATTTAAAATGCATCTCTGGGTTATTTGTGGGGCACAAGAATTCATTCATTCCCCCCCTTCAAAATATAGTCTTGCCCCCCCACATGGTCTGAGGGACGGTGGACTGGCCCACGGCTGAAAAAGGTTGCTGACCCCTGCTCTAAAGTCTCCAGGGAAATTATAGCCTCTCCCCTAGGATAATAGCTGTCCCTTGTCTGAAGTAAAAATATCCTTTGCCCCAAGAACCACACAGAGCAGGGGGCACACTTTATTCCCCTCTTTCCTGGGGCCAATAATACCCTTTCCTTCTGAGCAATGGGGTCTGAGTTTGGCATGAGCTACTAGGGAAGGGAAGAAGCCAAAGTTCAGAAATTTTGTCCATTTCCTCTTGCCTCATACCTGAGGCTCTTGTATTCTGACTCTTTGAAGGTGGCAAATCTGCACCCGCTAATTCAGGCCAACAATTTGAAAAGGCTTCTGTCCCTTTCCAGTGAGCGAGCAGTCCACCTGAATGCCTCATGGTGTCAAAGAACATAACTGGCTTCTCTCTCTCTCTCTCTCTCTCTCTCTCTTTTCTTCCCTGCCCTCCAGTTACGGAGGGATGCTGAGTGCCTACATGAGAATGAAGTATCCCAACATAGTGGCTGGCGCACTCGCTGCCAGTGCCCCTGTGTTGTCTGTGGCTGGGATTGGTGACTCCAATCAGTTCTTCAAGGATGTCACAGTGGTAAGCTTTAGGTGGAAACTTTTGAGTGGGCTCATTTCCTCTTACTAGGCAAACCTCATCGTAAAATGGTGTGCCTGAAACTGTGAAGTGGTATGAAAGTCTCAGACTCCCTCAAAGATGCAATTCACTTAAATCAGAAATTTGCATTTTGTCTTTTTCCACCCCAGGACTTTCAGAACTACAGTTCGGATTGTGCCAAGGCTGTACGAGAAGCATTTAGGCAAATCAAAGACCTGTACCTGGCTGGAGGTAAAGTGAGTCAGACCTGTCAGACAAGGAACAGCCCCTTGGGAGAGAGGGATTTTAAGCTACAAGACCCCTGGAGCAGCTATAGAACAAACAAATTGCTTTAAAATGGTTTTAGAAAAGCAGTACCCCTCCCGTCTTGAGTGTCCATAGGAAAAGAAACAATTTTTGAAGGAAATGTGCCCACTTTAATTGGGCAGCACTTCTATAGCTAATACAAATGGTCCCGTCAGTTGACTAAGCACTGCAGTTTAAAACCATGAGGTCTAGGCACTTGGTTTTTCTTTTGAATGAAAGCAGAAAACCTCACTCATCCAAGCACTGCGTCGCCCAAACACTATACTTAGGCTGCTATCCTAAAGCGTTCTAGCCTCTGTGAATGTGGTGAGACGTGCTTAATCATGCAGCACACTACACACCTCTCTCCTCCACATTCAGCTTACGAGAAGATCAGCCGTGGGATGTCTACATGCAAAAATCTTTCGTCTAAGGATGATGTCTACCAGCTCTTCGGATTTGCCCGGAATGCCTTCACCATGATAGCCATGATGGACTACCCTTACGAGACGGACTTTATGGGCCACTTTCCAGCAAATCCTGTCAAGGTGAGTCCTGCACAGATCAGGCAACTTCATGAGACAGAGAACACTTGACTCCCCCAGCTCCACAGGTTGCCACTGGGCTGGGCTGAAGCTCTCACAGCATGTCTGACGGCCACACTTAAAAAATTGACCCACGCCTACCTATGGCTCCACCTACAACAAACACAGGTGGCACTGTGGTCTAAACCACTGAGCCTAGAGTTTGTCGATCAGAAGGTTGGCGGTTCGAATCCCTGTGATGGGGTGAGCTCCCGTTGCTCGGTCCCAGCTCCTGCCCACCTAGCAATTCAAAAGCACACAGTGCAAGTAGATAAATAGGTACTGCTCTGGCGAGAAGGTAAACAGCGTTCCCGTGCGCTGCTCTGGTTCACCAGAAGCGGCTTAGTCCTGCTGGCCACATGACCCGGAAGCTGTACACCGGCTCCCTCGGCCAATAAAGCAAGATGAGCGCCGCAGCCCCAGAGTCGTCCACGACTGGACCTAATGGTTAGGGGTCCCTTTACCTTTACCTATAGTAGTCATTTGAATGTTTGTTTATTTTTAAAAATCTCAAGCCACACTACCGCCAGCCACCTTTTGTGGAGCTTCCCTGCCTGGTGCTAATTTATACCCGACACAGGTTAACGTAGTTATAAACCTGGGTTCCTCGTTCTTTCTTGCAAAGAGACCCTGGTTAATGTTGCAAGCATCTGCAGGTGCCCCCTCAAAGAAACGCTGCACGAAAGTATCTCTGGTCTGGTCTGTCCACACTGTCTGCTCAACAGGGATGAAACTGAGCGGGCATTATAGAAGGGGGGGGGGGTTGGTTGCCATTTTACAGATGATAAACATAGAATCCTAGAAATGTAGAGTTGGAAGGGACCCCAAGGGTTATCTAGTTCAACCCCCTGCAAAGCAGGAATCTCAATTAAAACACCCATGACAGATGGGCATCTCTTAAAAACCTCCCAAGGAAGGAGAGTCCTAATATAATACAGTCATACCTCATGTTATGTTTGCTTCATGTTATGTTTTTTCAGGTTTCATCCCGCGGCGACCCAGAAGTACCAGAAAGGGTTACTTCCGGGTTTTGCCGCTCGCGCATGTGCAGTAATGCTAAATCGCGCATGCGCACAAGCACCAAATCGCACCGCACACCTGTGCAGATACAGCGCTTCAGGTTGCGGGCTTTTCACGTTGCAAATGGGCCTCCGGAACGGATCCCCGTTTGCACCCAGGTACCACTGTATAGGTACATAATATAAGTATACCGTTTACATAGCAATGGGATCATTTTACGACTATCTGCTAGGGTGAAATTGCAGAATGTTAATGCTAGAACTCCCCTTTGACTCTAGGTCTGGTAGGCTGAAAATGAACTGGAAACCCAGAAGGGAACTTTTCACCTTAGCCATATCTAGCCTTTGTAAGCAGCTCTTTTCATCGTTGTTTTATTTCATTGTTTTTTTAATTTTATTTTTTTTGCGGTGACCAATGTATTTTGTTAGTTTCAGCTAAGATCCTGTAACTTGATTCCAATTTCTCTTTGGCTCTCTGAAAACCTAATTTGTGTTTGTGTCTTTAACTCAGGCTGGCTGTGAGCTGATGCTGGGGAACAAGGACCGGATCAGGGGCTTGGCAGCCCTTAGTGGTGAGTAAGACATCTGACTTCCTTCCAAAGTGTACATGAGCACTGTGCTTTCTCTCAGCTTGTGTCAGGCCTGAAAATGTGCATGTTATCTGCGTTCGGACAGTCCTCTAAAAGCCATGCTTTTGAGGGGAGCAAGCCTTGAGCTTGTGTTCTCCCTTCTCTCACCTCCCTCTAGCCTTTCTTCAGTGCACAAAGGAAGGTTAGACATTTCTGCTTTTGGTTTGCACATAAAGGCAGGATTCCAAGCCGGGATAAAAGCATGTCTCTGGATTCTGCCTTACAGGCAAACTATGGTTTTCTCAAACGTATCATCTGCCACATTTAGACAGACTGGTAAGCTACTGGGAGATTCTAATCTCCTCCCCTCATATGTGGAGGATGGAGTATACTAACCTGAGGCTCATTCCCAATCATCCAGGCCATGGATCGGGAGGCCATCTGAATGTGGCCACAGGCTTGGAAAAATCTTCCATTCATTTCAGTGGGGCTTCTGCCAGAGATCTCCCCCAAAGCCTCTTTCTCTGCCTAAAGAGCTGGCTGGGATGAAGTCTTGCTAGTGATGTACAGGTTGAGGGTGGATTTCTTCTTGCCAGCATCTGAAGGCCCCTCTCTATTCTGCTGCTGCTGCTGCTCACCTGTGACCAGGTGACGCGGCAGCTGAACAAAGAAAGAGGCATGATCCACCAAAGCCTTGGGCAAGGAGCCCGCCTTTTCCCACACTTTCCCTCCAGGGTTGCAGATGTAGACGCCATCCTCTTTCCTCTTCCGTCTCACTGACCCACCCCCCGTGATGTACAGCTGCTGCTCATGGACAGCGAGACCAAACTGACAAAGGTCGAAGGGCGAGAGGCTGAGCAGGGTCCACTGGTCAGCGACCGGGCAGTAGCACTCCGTCTCGTTCACAGGAACCCATTCCTGAGCCTGTAAAGAACCAAATATCAGAAGGGTGGGTCCAGCCCCTGTTCAGTGGAGGGCGAGGGAGGTGTGCTGCGGCTCCAGCAGACAGCATGGCCTGCTGGTTGCTCAGACAGACCACTGGGCAAACCTGGCACAGAAGTTGTTTTAAGGCAGCCTTTCCCTTCCTGGTGCCCCGTAGATGTTTCAACTCCCACCAGACCCTCCTAGCCAGTAGTCCAGAAACATTGGGAAGGTTGCATGTGAGCCACCCCTGGCTTTAAAGAGGTCAGAGAGCAGCTCTTGTCAGTTTGCGCAGAAGCTGTGCTGGTGTGCAGTTCCCACTAATTGCACAGGAGACCTTCGCAATGCATTAATCAGCTGCCCCCCGCCCGCCCGCCTAGTGTTAATCAGTTAGTTGGAATGCTACCATTCTGCTCTGGTTTTAGTTCAAGGGAACACCTGAGTATTTGCAGAGGAATTATGACGATGATGATTTATATGCCCCCCCCCATCTGACTGGGTTGCCCCAGTCACTCTGGGTGGCTTCCAACAAATTTTAAAGGCCAAGGTTGTCATGAAGACTTTTCTGACTTCATCGGGAGACAGACCATGTAGGTGTGTTCCAGGGAACCCTAGTTTTCCCCAAATGATTGTATTTTCTGTCCACGTGTTATGTTTATTATCTGCAAAACGCCAACCCTTTGGGCAAATAAAACATCTAAAACTGACAGGGATCTGCTTCTCAGTCATGGGACCCAATCTGTCTGACTCTGGGATGCTACTTGCTTAAACAAACCTTAAAAGTATGGGTCAAATAGGGAATCAGTCACATAATGGACAGGCCTTTTTTCAGATATTCCTCTTTTTTAAAAAACCTGCTGCCCTGTTAGTTGGCAGCACCTTAAAAAAATAATAACCTGTTTGATTAAACTTGGCAGCCTTGTTAATTAGCAAATAAGGGGGAGCCACCTGGCCTTTCAGTCCCAGGTAGTAAAATATATTTGGCTCGCCGCATGATCCAGCTACATACAAGTGAAACTCAAAAAATTAGAATATCGTGGAAAGGTTCGTTTCTTTCAGTAATTCAACTTAAAAGGTGAAACTAATATATGAGATAGACTCATGACACGCAGAGCGAGATACGTCAAGCCTTTATTTGTTATAATTGTGATGGTTATGGCATACAGCTGATGAGAACCCCAAATTCACAATCTCAACTTGGGGGTTTTCATCAGCTGTACACCATAATCACAATTATAACAAATAAAGGCTGGACATATATCGCTTTGCATGTCATGAGTCTATCTCGTATATTAAATTCCAGTAGCTAATGAAAACAATTGCTTACCTAAATGGGACTTTCCCATGATATTATGATTTTTCGAGTTTCACCTGTAGAATCATAGAATTGAAGATTTGGAAGGGACATGAAGAGTTTCTATTTTCTAAAGGGCTTGCTAGTTCCATGTGGCTGGTGTGTGTGTGTGTTAAAGTAAGAAATGCTTCAATGCCCTGTCAGGAAACCTAGAATATTGTGGTGTAGAGAGCAGCCTCATCCGACCATATATTGGACCATGTCTCCCATCAGTCTCCCATGGCAGTCATTGGTGATGGGAGGTGGGAGTCCAAAACATCTGGAGGTGACCAGGTTGAGGAAGGCTTCCATGGATCACAAGAAGAGCCCTGCAGCTGAGTCAGGCCAAAGGGGGGCCCTTCTGGTCCAGTGTCCTGCTCTTAAAGTGGACACCCAGATTCCTGTGGGGAAACCCACAAGCAGGCCCTGAGTGCAACTCTTCCCCACGTGTGAATACCGACAGGTATCCAGCACCTTAGGAGGGACCCTCCACTTTCTCTCTAGAGCCATTGCTCCCACCGTCAGACTGTACAGAAGGGGGTGCTCCCCCTTCCGGGAAGGGAGCCTGGCCACGAGGAACCAGGAAGTGAGAAGTGAGAGCACATTGTGTAGCTCAGGGCAACACCAGGCATGGAGAACCCGGGGCTGGCGTTCGGCCCCACCACAACTAGTTAAATAAATGAAGTTCCAACATACGTTTGCCAGGGCCCTTCCTCCTATGCAGAAGATTCTGTCTCCAGCAATTGCCATTCCGTGGTCGCACCGGGCAAAAGTCATTGGCTGGTTCCTGACCCAGCGACGCAGGCGGGAGAGATAGCTGTATGTGTCGCATAAAGGTTTGCCAGCGGCGAATCCCCCTGGTGAAAACGGGCGAGAGAAGACAGCCCTTCTGGTTGGCTGGCTGTGGTTTTCCCTTTGGGTTGCGCAGTAGCCTTTTCCTGCCCCGATCCTCTCAAGGTCCTGTGGAGTCAAAGTGTCCCTCTGGAGCATGTTGCCTACCACTAAGCCCAAGGCCTCTCCCAAGTCAAAGTGTGTTCACAGCGCTGAGAGCCTTCCTTCTGTCTGCGTGTGTAAAGGGTAAAGGAACCCCTGACCATTAGGTCCAGTCGCAAACGACTCTGGGGTTGCGGCGCTCATCTCGCTTTACTGGCTAAGGGAACTGGTGTACAGCTTCCAGGTCATGTGGCCAGCATGACTAAGCCACTTCTGGCGAACCAGAGCAGCGCACGGAAATGCCGTTTACCTTCCTGCCAGAGCGGTACCTATTTATCTACTTGCACTTTGACGTGCTTTCGAACTGCTAGGTTGGCAGGAGCTGGGACTGAGCAACAGGAGCTCATCCCATTGCGGGGATTCGAACCGCTGACCTTCTGATCGGCAAGCCCTAGGCTCTGTGGTTTAACCCACAGCGCCACCTGCGTCCCTCTGCAAAGGATGAATACATTAAGCTAATTTGAAACCCCAGCAGCTGCATTCTGAGCTAATGGTGGTTTCCTAATCCTCTTCAGGGTCAGCCCCTAGTAGAGCGTATTACAACAGTCTAAGCTGGAGTTTACAGGAGCACAGATCACAGCCACATCACCAGGAATCCTCCCTTTATGCTTTGTCTGTATGCCCCCTCAAAATCAGCAACCCTTAATAGTGGTCTGCATTCTAGAAGGCAGTGAAGCAGCTGAACACGCACCAGAAGCCTCCTCTTGGATAATGGCCAGCATCCAGCCTCACACCCCCTCCCTCCACCCTGAGCCAAGACTTGTGGTGGTGGCCCCCCATCGGCCAAGCCGTCAGTGGTCTCTCACCTGAGACGTAGAGGATCCCCTTGTGGGTGGCCCCTGCATGGTCTGCCACGGGCACTGGGAACGGTGTGATGGGCTTCCACTTGTTCTCAGCTGGCTGGTACTCCTCTGCCGTGTCGGTGAGCGTCCCCAGCAGGCCCCCCCCGCCCACAGCCACGAGGCAGTCGTTCAGCACCCCTGCGTGGAAGCGAGTGCGCCGCCCCAGCATGCTCGCCGCTTGGAGCCAGCTGCCGTGTCGTGGGTCAAACCTGAACACCTGGAGCAGGAAAGAAGGAAGAAAGGGATTGCAGGGCCCTGCTGGACTTGCTCTCCAGCTTGCAGGCTGGGAATCGTTCAGCACTCTGGGCAGGGGAGAGACGTTTAAGGGCTCTCCTGCAGCAGATAGTAGCTAAGGCAGAAGCAGGCAAGGAGTCCCCTTCAGCCAGAAGGCTCGTTCTCATCTCTGCCGCTTGGCAGGTTTGTATTGCAAGGGTTAATGCTGAGCTGATCTTATTCCAAGTTTGTGAGTGAGGATGAGGATGATCGTGATGATTTACTAAATTCATAAATTGCTTTATGTTGCCCAGGGCCACCCAAGCAACCTACAACCACGTAAACACACACAAAAACCCCACGTAGATACATTAAAACCAAGCGTGGGGGGGGGAGGGGTTAATACATTAAAAACAACCCACCCACTTTTCAAAGGCCACATATAATTAAAAGCCTTATAGAGGAACGTTTCCACTTGGCGTCTAAAGGTGCATAATGAAGGCGCTAGCCGAACCTCCCCGAGGAGAGCATTCCACAAATGGGGAGCCACTGCAGAGAAGGCCCTGTTCTCATGTTGCCACCCCCTGGACCTCTTGGGAAGGAGGCACACAAAGAACAGCCTCGGAGGATGATCTCAGGGTCCGGGTCAGTTCACACGGCAGTCCTTCAGGTATTGCTGTCCTCAGCCATTAAAGGCTTTACAGGACAAAACCAACACTGGTTGGTCCTGAAACGGATTGGCAGCCATTGCAGTTGGGCCACGGACCGGTGTAATATTCTCAGACAGTTTTGCCCCTGTGAGCAACTTGGCTGTGGAATCCTGCAGTAGCTTGACAAAGATTGCGCGGGGCACGTAGTTCATTCCGCTCTATCCCTTGCTAGATTTGAGTCCATGGGGCATGTCTTCCTTGCCCCAAGCCCTTTCCGAAGTGCCCCTAGTGTGTGGTGGATGATGGGGAACTGGAACTGTAGTGTGACCTGAGTTACTAGGTAGGAGACTAAATACCGTATTTCAGACCATAAGACGCACCTATTTTTTTAAAGGAGGAAAAAATATTCTGACTCAAACCTGGCGGCGGCTCGCGAGGAGGAGAAAGCAGCTTTTGGGCTGCACGTTCCTCCTCCGCAGCCAGCGGCAAACGGGCGGGGGGGGGGGGACACGTTCCTCCTTCCTCCCCCGCCCCTTTGCCACTAGCTTTAAAGCCAGCTGGGGAGAAGGGGAGTATGCTGTGGTCTGTCCCCTCTCCTCAGCTGGCTTTAAATCAAGCGGGGGAGAACTGCTAGCTTCGCACATAGTGTCAGGGCGGCTCTCCCCTTCCAGGCCGCTAGGTCCCGCCCCCCCCCCACCGCGTTCAGCGAGAGTTGGGGGGCAGCAGCGGGCAGCGGAGATGCTGCTCGTTCCTCCAGGCGGGGAGGAACGAGCAGCATCTCTGCTGCCCCTTGCCGCCTCTCGCTGCTTGCTTGACAGGGAGCCTTCACTCCATAAGACGCACAGACATTTTCCCCTTACTTTTTAGGAGGGGGAAAGTGTCTTATGGAGTGAAAAATACGATAAGTTTCCCAGATTATGATATCCTAATTATGGAGAAGGGATGTGGAGGACAACAGAATGGGGGCAGGCGAAAGGGAACGGGATTGCTGGGAAATGGTTTGGCTGTAAATGTAGAGGAACTGATCTGAGATGATCTGGGGTGGAGCGGGGGCAAAGGACTTTTATGTGGCAGTTTGGATGGGAAATTAGCCAACATGCCTTCTGTGACGTTTCAGTTCTAAACCTGCATCTGTGCATATAAATTATTAGCACATGTAAACTCTGCAAAATTGTGCCTGAGGGCCCCGGATCTTTTACATCCCCGCCGGTGCCTGTGACTGCGGTAGGAATGTGGCGGGCGTTCCACATAGGATGGCTTTGCTGCGGGCTGCAGAACCCATCTTGCTCCTCAGGTGACACACCAATTTATACTGTGCCCATCTGAAATATTTGCCCTTGCTTCAGCCACCAGCCCAACCTTATTCTTTCAGCCTTTGGGGGATGCAAAAGGGAAAAAAAGAGTAACATCAAGAGTCTTTCCTTCTCCCTTTTGCATTCTGGGGTTGGGGGGGCAAAAATACAAAAACGTTACTAGCACCGAGTCTTTGGGGCTTCATTCTTGCATAGGACCTTGGGGGTTGGGGTTGTGGGGCAGTAACTCTTAAGTGTCATCAGGCTGGAGTTCCATCAGTTGAAAGGGGAAATGTTTGAGCATTTGCAAGTGTAACCAAAAGGATGTGACTCAGCTAGAGGTGTTTGCTCTCATTCCAGAAGTATGCGCGGCCTTCTGCAAGCCCCAGGCAGTGCTTCAAAGGCTCCAGGTTAGCCGAAGTCCTGAGCAGGACGACTCCCACTGGGTAACTGGGGAGGCACTACAGCGTTTTGTTGTAAGTCTCCCCTTGATAGTAGGTAGGCAAGGAATAGACACCCACACAGGAGAGGCCTCCCAGATAGATCAAAGGAGGACTAAGGTTATAAAGGACACTGCGTGGGTGTAGACCTATCAGCATGGGCAGAGCTTGTGAAATCCATGCAGTTTGCTCACTTAACTGGGAGGAAGAGGTATTGCTAGGTGCCCTGGCCCTTGGAAATGGCCTACTCGTCCCTGGGAAGGTCCACTTTGCAAACCGAATGCCGTTGCTTCAGAAAGCCCAGAAACTAAGAATTCTATTACCGTTACCCACCCTTCACCAGAAGGTCCCAGGAAGGGTGACAGTAATGTAAGATGCAATGTTAGAAACAGTTTAGAGCAAATGACAACCACAACTAGAGTGGGTCCTAAAAATATTTATCTCAGGTGTCAAAGGCCAGGGTAGAGAGGTGCGTCTTCAGTGCCATGGAAGCTGCATAATGAAGGTGCTTAGGCCTACCTCCACGTTTCTGAGGGTGGAGCAATAATTATTCTGAGGGCCTTCTCTACACCCAAGAGGGTCTATAGGGAAGGAGGCAGCCTTTCACATATTTGCATCCCAAGTTGTTTAAGGCTTTAAAAGCTAGCATGAGCACCCTAAATTGAACCTGGAAAATGAATGCAATTGTTTTAAATGGGAAATTATATAAATTCTAAATTGAACCCCGACCAGTAATCTGGCTGCTGCATTTGGGCCAATTGAAGTTTCTAAGTCGTCTTCAAGGGTAGCCCAATGTAGAGCACATTGTGGTAATCCAGCCTGGAAGCTACCAGAATATGGAACTACCATGTCAGAGATGAGACTTGTTATGTGCCCAACTGGGTAAGCCTTCCACTCGCTCAGATGATCGTCCTTGTTGTGATTCCCACCCGCACCCCTTTATTGCAGCCTGATTATTAAGTCACTCTTTGTCCCTTTATATACTAAGACTGCTGTATTCGGTGCTTCCTCCTCTGAGGATTAAAGGGCTCGTTCTTTGGGGACTGGGCTGCCTTCTGCTTGCACATACACCTATGGGCACTCATAACTTTGCTGGGATGTGGGTTTGGAGGGTGGAACCTCTGGTGTCTCTGTGGCTGTGCTGCCACCAATGATTGTGCAAGGTTCAGAGCAAACTGCAAAGAAGGGAGCAAGAATTAGGTGGAGATGCACAAACACAGATTAAGTTTCTCTTTTTTAAAAACAACCTCTGAGAGCAGAATGGGAGGAGTGGGACAGCGTCTGGAACGAAAGCTATACCAAAGCATTTGTACAAACGAAAAAGCATCATAAGAAGGTTAGTGTTGGCTTTCTGAGGAACTAGCTTCCACAATGAGTGACCCAGAAGCCCTAATAGGAACAGATAGGGAACAGTGATATGGGACACAGGTGGCGCTGTGGTCTAAACCACAGAGCCTAGGGCTTGCCGATTGGAAGGTCAGCAGTTCGAATCCCTGCAATGACGGGGTGAGCTCCAGTTGCTTGGTCCCTGCTCCTGCCCACCTAGCAGTTTGAAAGCACGTCAAAGTGCAAGTAGATAAATAGGTACCGCTCCGGCGGGAAGGTAAACAGTGTTTCTGTGCGCTGCCCTGGCTCGCTAGAAGCGGCTTTGTCATGTTGGCCACATGACCCAGAAAAACTGCGGACAAATGCCGGCTCCCTCGGCCAATAAAGCAAGATGAGCGCCGCAACCCCAGAGTCATCCACAACTGGACCTAATGGTCAGGGGTCCCTTTACCTTTAGGGAACAATGATACGTAATTGGGCTATCTACCTTTGTCCTTTTCTAGACTTAAGTTGTGTGTGAATGAGCTGTTGTAGGCTTCTCTTCGTTTTAAGCTTTGTGCTTACCTGGTTTGAAGGACATTGTCCTGTAGGGTCAAACCTGTCCTGGCCCCCCATCACAAAGACAAAGCCTTCAATCACAGCAACGCAGTGGTTGTATACGGGCCTGTGGAGTTCCCCAATCTTCTTCCACAAAAGGCAGTTCCGATCAGCAGCCCACATGCTGCCACAGATGGTGTTGTCCACAGATCTGCCACCAAGGACAACCAGCATGTCAACGCCGGCACGGACCTTGGTTCGCTCACTCTGCAGAGTCGGCTGAGCATGCAGCTGGGAGTGATAGTCCAAGGCCTCCTGGAGGTACTGGCGGCAAGTGGGTTCTGTCTTCATGAAGGGCACGTCCTGGACAAACTTCTGCAGGTCATGGAGAGGTATGAGGGGAAACCGAATGTGCTGCAAAACCTCGGCTGCATCTTTCAGGTGTGTGTTGTTGTGGCGCAGCCAGCATTCAGCTGCGTGGAACAGTTCCAGCTCACTGAGGTCCTTGGCATCTGCAGTGTCTAAGATCTCACACAGAGTAGCTGCATCCAGCTCCTGCAGCCGTGGAGGATCTGCCAGAATGTAGCTGCAGTGCTGACTCACGCAGCTCATGGCTTTCTGCCTCAACTCTTTCGGTCCAAGCCTCTTTGCGATCTCGAGGACTTCTAGGCAGGTGTGCTGATCCAAGCCCTCATCCAGAAACCGGAAGCACAAGCACATCACATCGCGCACCAGCAGCACCTCTGCTGCCTGGAAGGTCTCCTCGACATTCTGGAGTGTCAGCTCCAGCTTGTTGGAGTAGACAAAGGACAGGATATTTTGCAGGCCCTGGGCAGTGACGCGTGACAGCTTGATGTGACTCCTGTGACTTGCAGCATCTCCGGAAAACTGCATCTTGCAGTAGTTGCTGGCTGCAGCCAGAATGACTTTGTGTGCAGAGAAAGAGACACCCTCTGCCTCCAGTGTGACATCGCACAGGATGTTCCTCGTGCGCAGATTCCTGAGGCCGTCTAGAAGTTTGGACAGGTAGGTGTCTGAGCAAAGACTCTGGCTCTTGGCCCTGATTGGGCTGGCAAGATACATCCCTCCCAAAGCTGTAGTCTGGTAATCCACTGGAGGTAGCCTTAGAAGATCTCCCCAGGCACCCTCTAATGGTAATATGTTCAGGGCCTCTCTTTAAAATCTGAAGGCATGCCCCTTGAATAGAGAAGCTCCAACTGGTGGTTCCTCTAGAAGTGGGGCTGGCTGAAGTTTTTGTTTGGGCTACTATGAGAGCAGGTCAGCTGACATGTCATTTCCAAGAACACCATTTCCTCACCCCCACCTCCACGAGCCTATTCATGTCCACAAAGGTGCAGTAGCTACTCAGCTTCCTGGTCATGCCTGAATTGGCTTGCAGCGGGCCAGGCAAGCAAGTCCAGACTTGCCTGCAGCTTTTTTTGAGTCCTTGCCTAGGATCAGGCTGCTGCACCCTCTGGCCTTGCATATGGATGTTTGCTAGGTGGCAGCATAGGCAGAGGAAAGCTCTGCTTCCAGCTGTTTCTCTAGCATCCACCAGTTAGATACCTGGCTATTTTCAAGGTGCTGGTTTTGATGTATAGCTTGGGACCAGGCAGTGCTTTTTTCTAAAAAAAAAAAAAAAAAAAATGTTCAGGAGTACTCTCCTTTTCCTACTCATATTGAAATTGTTGTTGTTCAGTCATGTCTGACTCTTTGTGACCCCATGGACCAGGCATGCCTATCTTTCACTGCCTCCCACAGTTTGGCCAAACTCATGTTAGTAGCTTCGAGAACACTGTCCAACCATCTCCTCCTCTGTCGCCCCCTTCTCCTTGTGCCTTCCATCTTTCCCAACATCAGGGTCTTTTCCAGGGAGTCTTCTCTTCTCATGAGGTGGCCAAAGTACTGGAGCCTCAACTTCAGGATCTGCCCTTCCAGTGAGCACTCAGGGCTGATTTCCTTCAGAATGGATAGGTTTGATCTTCTTGCAGTCCATGGGATTCTCAAGAGTCTCCTCCAGCACCATAATTCAAAAGCATCAATTCTTCGGCGATCAGCCTTCTTGATGGTCCAGCTCTCACTTCCGTACATCACTACTGGGAAAACCATACCTTGAACTATACGGACCTTTGTCGGCAAGGTGATGTCTTTGCTTTTTAAGATGCTGTCTAGGTTTGTCATTGCTTTCCTCCCAAGAAGCAGGCATCTTTCAATTTCGTGACTGCTGTCACCATCTGCAGTGATCATGGAGCCCAAGAAATACTGCCCCTCAATAAGGCCAAATTGAGATTCACAAAATGTTTAGGGGTATGTGTGCCCCTGCATCCCCCCTAGAAAAAAGCACTGGGACCAGGACACCTGGGAGATTGTCTCACCCCTTGTATACTGTGTTCCGCAGGTCCTAACTTAACAGGAGGTCCTTTCTGTGCAATCTTGGGTTGTGGCACCTACCCTTTGGAATCTCCCCTGCCCTGGAAAAAAATATTTACTAGAAGTCTTCTTTTTTTGCACCAACTGAAGACTTCTGTTTTCCTACAAGCCTTTTTAAGTACAGATTTTTCCCAGATGTCATCTATATTGGAATTTCTTTCAAGATGAAGGGGGTGAAGAGATTCCCCTACAAAGAAAAGTTGCAGCATTTGGGACTATTTAGTTTGGAGGAAAGGCAACTAAGAGGTGACATGATAGAAGTTTGTAAAATCATGCATGACATGGACAGAGTGGACAGAAAAGTCCCCCACCCTACCCCACCCCCGTCAGCACAAGAACTTATGGGCATCGAATAAAGCTGAATGTTGGAAGATTCAGGACAGAGAAAAGACAGCACTTCTTAATGCAGGGCAAAGTTAAACTATGGCATTCACTCCCAGAGGAGGTTGCGATGGCTGCTGACTTGGATGGCCTTAAAAGAGGATTGGATGAATTCATGGAGGAGGGCGATGCTGTGAAAGACTACTAGCCACAATGGCTCTGCTCTGCTTCCATGGTCAGAGGCAGTATATGCTTCTGAATCCCAGTTTCTGGAAACCACAGGAGGGGAGGAAGAGGGCTCTTGTGCTCATCAATACACATCAATAGGAGTATAGCATCTAGATCAAGGGAAGTAATAGTACCACTGTATTCCGCTCTGGTCAGACCTCACCTGGAAGACTGTGTCCAGTTCTGAGCACCCCAGTTCAAGAAGGACACGGACAAGCTGGAACGTGTCCAGAAGAGGGCAACCAAAATGGTCCAAGGCCTGGAAACGGCTTAGGGAGCTGGGTATGTTTAGCCTGGAGAAGAGAAGGTTAAGGGGTGATATGATAGCCATGTTCAAATATATAAAAGGATGTCCTATAGAGGAGGGTGAAATGTTGTTTTCTGCTGCTCCAGAGAAGCGGACATGGGGCAATGGATTCAAACTACAAGAAAGAAGATTCCACCTAAACATTAGGAAGAACTTCCTGACAGTGAGAGCTGTTGGACAGTGGAATTTGCTGTGGTGGAGTCTCCTCCTTTGGAGGTCTTTAAGCGGAGGCTTGACAGCCATCTGTCAGGAATGCTTGGATGGTGTTTCCTGCTTGGCAGGGGGTTGGACTGGATGGCCCTTGGGGTCTCTTCCGACTCGATGATTCTATGATTCTCATGTTCTGATGCGGGTTTCCCATTGAAGTATCTGCTTGACCACTGTGAAAACAGGATGCTGGACTAGATGTGCCACTGGCCAGATCCGGCAGGCTCTTCTTACATTCTAAAGTGTTTTATTATTATTATTATTATTATTACTTGTTGCCTGATGCCCTGGGCTCCTTTGGGGAGGAAGGGCAGGATGTAAATGTAATTATTACTGTTGAATGACTATGATTTCACTAAATTGTATTAAGGGTTTTGACGATTTATTGTCGTGGTTTGCTTTATTTGACGCCCAGAATGGCTTGGGCAACCCAGTCAGGTGGGTGGCATATAACAACAAAAACAGCAGCAGCAACAACAAATTAATTGCTAATAATAATAATAATAATAATAATAGTTACTGTATTTGTTATTGTAGTGTTTACAATGGGATTCACCCCCTTCCCCTCACAGTGCTATTGTCAGCCACCTTGATCTCAATTTATGTTGCTGGAGAAAGCAGAATACACATATCAAATAAATCAATCATCATCATCATCATCATTATTATTCTGTATACTGTACTGATGCTATTGATGATAATATGCCATCTAATCTGACCCCTTGAAATGAGCTGCGCCATAACCTCCTCTCCTTTACTCACTAGGGCTGGTCTATAACTCCTCCGGGACAGTTCCGTGTTTCGATATTTACAAGCTGTACCAGAAATGCGCCGACCCCACAGGTTGTGGCACAGGATCAGATGCCGCTGCATGGGACTATCAGGTATGCCTGGGGGGAGAGGAGTGAAGTTTAACAAGAGCCTCACCTTCGCCAATCTGGTGCCCGCCAGGTGCTGTGTCGACTCTGACCCTGCTGGAGGGTGGGCTTCTCCCAGATTTTGGAATCCCCTCCCTAGAGAAGCCAGACTGGCTCCCTCCTTGTTGTCCTTCCACCAGCAGGTGAAGATTCCCCCCCCCCCCCGTTCCAACAGGCCTTTTGGGGAACTCACTGCTCTTAATGAAAGGCCTGGTGCTGTGCTGTATGGTTTTAATAGATTGTGTGTTTTAATTATATCAGTGTTCGTTTTTCTAATGGAAATCCCCCTCCCCCATGTTTTTAGTTGTTCTTACTTTTATCAGCAAGCTGCTTTGAGTCCCTGTGAGGGAGAAAGGCAGAGTATAAAATGAATATATTTTAAGGACGATGGGAATTTAGTCCAAAAGTCTGAAGCACATCAGGTTGGCAAAGGTCGCTCTGCATGCTTTGTGGCCATGAGTTCCATAAGCTAAGTATTGAGGGGAGGACCTTTCTTTCTTTCGCTATCTCAAATCTTCTGCCCAGTGATACTAATCGTATCGTTAAATACAATTAGTTGTATTTAATTATTTTTAAACAGCCTTCCAATATAAAATTATTGCCCCTCTCCCCAAACTGGTTTGCAGTAGCCAGTAAAACAGTAGAATCGGATTATATGAAAACATTGCAGCTGGTTGGACTAGATGGCCCTTTGGGGCTACTCCCTCGCCACAGTCCCACAGTACTAAAACAACAACAGCAAATGAACAAGTCTGATAAAACAATCGCATTAAAATACCATGGCAGAGGGACACGGTCTTTCCTTCATTCAGGATATCCACACCGTACGTAGCTTTACAACCCTCCATCCTATTTTCCCTTCCACACTTAATCAGCTCCCCCCCCCCATTTAAGCATCCAAAACGCTTCAGCTGCTGCTCATAGGGAAAGATGCTCTTGACCAGGGGTTGGCAAGGCTTACTGGGTATGGGCCGGATCACTCTCGCAGAGATCCTCCGTGGGCCTGACCAGCGCTGCGTGATGCTGGAAATTGCGTCTGCGATTGTCCCGCAGTGCTGAAAATGGCGTCTGCACATGCCCAGACGCCGGAAATTGCACCTGTGCAGAAGTGATTTCCAGCATCTGTGCAGAAGTGATTTCTGGTGCTGCGGACATGATTTCTGGCATCTGGGCATACGCAGAAGCAATTTCCGGAGCCGTGGAAGAGAGTCCCCGTGTCGAGCTGTGCTGGTTTAGCGCAGCACGTGGGGATTTGCCTGTTAGTATTTCACTCCTCCCATTGCAAGGATCATCTGATCCTATTGTTTACTTTCTGTTCTGTGAGAAAGAAGCCTGTCTGTGTGACTTCCGTCTCTGGTACTATTGTACTTTTTCTTTCTGCTCTGTCTTGTGATGAGACAGGATGTCTGGATGAGGGCTGCTCCTCTCATACGTGTTTGTTATGTTCTTTAATCTGTAATTAGTAGAAATAAAGTAGGTATGCCCAGATACCTCCTCACCTCCATCTGTGCTGCTTTACTCTGCTAAGACCGGGTACTTGCAAGAGAGCAGCTGTGAGTCCCAGAACACCGGGACCCCTTCCCGGGAATGCTGCGTAGCTGTTCCAGTTTCTAGAGGAGGCCGTGGGGCCTGCAGGAGTGTTCCATTATTGCCGAGTGAGCAGCTCAGTTCAGGGGCGGCTCGTGGGCCAGTTAAACGGCCTCTGTGGCCACTTCCAACCCATGGACCGCAGGTTGGGGACCCCTGCTCTAGACTGATCATTTTGGTTGCCCTTTTCTGTGCTTTTCCAAGATCTACGCTAATCCTTTTTGAGATGCGGTAGCCAGACCATCACAGAGCCTCCCAAATGCAGCTCCACCAGAGATTATACAAAAGCATTTACAGTCTGCAAATGAGAGTGTGTTTAAACAGCTGTTCAATCCCTAGCCCTTTCCACTTTCTGAATGACTTGCTACTTTGAGCAGGTTTTCTTAATCCCCCCTTTAATTGCAATGTAGACTTCAGTGTCTGTTTAGTACGTTTGCATCTTATGCAGGGGTTTGGTTCAAAGGGTTCTGCATATATGCAAAAATGCAGATACTCAAACCCCTGGGGAATGGGGGGGGGGGAGGCCAGTGCTGGCTTGGGGAGGTAGTGCCGGGAGGCGGGCATGCAGTGTGCTCGGAACTGAGTGCCGCCACCAGACGCCACCCTCTTCCCCTGTTCAGTAGAGCCGGGAGACGGGCCATACCTGCAAATAAGCCTTCAATTTTAAAGGTGCGGCTTATTTGCGGGTGCATCTTATATTCGGGCCAATACAGTACCTCTCCCATAACACCACATACCACCCCTTGTTTATCACGTTTGCATGATGCCATGAAATCAGGACTATACAAATCATGATACCACACAATCATGAAATAATGATTTCTGATCTCGCACTGTGATTTCATGGAATCATGCTATGTCGTGCATTCATGGAATCATGATTTATCGCACAATCACGGAATCATGATATCTGGATTTCACGAAATCATGATACCACAATCATGACATCCTGATCTCGCGCTGCGATTTCATGGAATCATGATATATCACGCATTCATGGAATCATGATATATCACGGAATCATGATATATCGCGCATTCATGGAATCATGATTTGTCACACAATCACGGAATCATGATATCTTGATTTCACGAAATCATGATACCACAATCATGACTTCCTGATCTCACGCTGTGATTTCATGGAATCATGATATATCGCGCATTCATGGAATCATGATATATCACGGAATCATGATATATCGCGCATTCATGGAATCATGATTTGTCACACAACCACGGAATCATGATATCTTGATTTCACGAAATCATGATACCACAATCATGACTTCCTGATCTCACGCTGTGATTTCATGGAATCATGATATATCACGTAATCATGATATATCACGCATTCATGGAATCATGATTTGTCACACAATCACGTAATCATGATATCTTGATTTCACGCTATGGTTTCATGAAATCATAGCGCGCAGTCATGAACTCCTGACTGCGCGAAAACATCGTGATTGCGTGGTATGGTATCACACAATCACGATTGTATGATTGTATGAATATAAGCTGCACTCCCCCCCCCCATTCCGACTGAAAAGTTAAAGTGCGGCTTATACAATGGTACCTCTGGTTGTGAACAGTATCCATTCCAGAGCCCTGTTCACAACATGAAAGGTCTGTAACATGAAACGCCGAATCTGTGCATGTGCGTGAAATGATTCGGTGCTTCTGCACATGCACAAAGTGCCGCACCTGGAAGTAACCTGTTCCGGTACTTCCAGGTTCGGTGCATTCGTAACCTGTGCCGAACGCAACTCGCAGCTCTCGTATCCCGAGGTATGACTATATTCGGAACCGAGCACTGCATGACCACCTCCCGACACTACCACCCTGGATGGGGGGCAGGGGGGCCCGCTGCCTTGGGTAGGTAGTGCTGGGAGGCGTTAGTACCGGGAGGTCCTGTTCAAGCATCCCAAGGCTTCAGAGCCAGGGCAAGGGTAGAGATTTGCCTCCCCTCTCCCAAACAAGTTTTTCCCAGCGCAAAAAAAAAATAGCTCTTTGCCTTGCTTAGGGAGCAAGGTTCTCTCTGTGCAGCAGGCTCTGAATGCTCTTGCAAAATTTCATGGGGCCTTCCGAGTTCTCACAAAATCTTGTGGTAGTATCTCAGACCCAACACATAGAGAGGGCCTTGCTCCCAAGCTTGAAAGCTCTTTTGTGCTAGGTCTTCCCAGTGCAAAAAGAGCCACCTTGCTTGCATTTAACTTTTGGGATTTCATCCAGTGCCCTTCAACAGCATATGGTTGAAATCGTGCAAGTTCAATGCAGGTAATATGTGATCGTGCTGCAGTGAGAATCTCAAGCATCCCCACTAAGGGAAGCCACCTTCTGGCCCAGCACGTACTTTTCCAAGAAAGTCACTTCTGGTGCAGACTCTGCCAGGTGGGCTCAAATGAAACGCACACGTGTGCCCATACTTCATTGCCATTTTTGCCCTCTTTGGGACCAGTACGGCTGCTGAAGCATCGCTTCTTTCTTCAGGCCTGCACTGAAATCAACTTAACCTTCAACAGCAACAACATGACCGACATGTTCCCCGAGATCCGCTTCACAGATGCTGCCAGGGAAGAGTACTGCTTTCAGAAATGGGGGGTTCGCCCTCGGCCGTCATGGCTACGGACCAGCTTCTGGGGTGGTGGTAGGCAGACAGATTTTTTTCTTCATTCCCTCTCCCTTTGGCTTGGGATTGTACCTCACTGGTGAGATCAGCAACCAGAAACCCTTTTCGGCAAACATTGTCACCTCCTGATGGGTGCCCTGATGGGAGAGCTGCTACCAGTCAGAGTAGCCAATATTGGTTTGAGGTACAGATGGTCCAACTCTGTGACAAGGCAGCTCCCTCCCCTCCCCTCCCCAGTCTAGATCATGTCCTTTTCTTCAACTGCCTTGAATGCTGCTCTGAGTCCTCCAGAGCTCCCCTTGAATTTCAGCTTTCTACTGGGTCAGACTATTGCCTCATCTAGCTCAGTATTGTCCACACTGACTGGCAGTGGCTCTCCAGGATTTCCGCCCGGGGCTTCTCCCACCTGGAGATACCAGGGGTTGAACCTCGGACCTTCTGCATGCAAAGCAGGTGCTCTGCCACCGGGCCTCAGCTCATCATGCAGCTGCTTTGGTGCAATTTAAAGAGTTTCTACCAGACAAGCAAATAATCTTATTTAGTGTCTTGCTTAATACCCTCAGATCTGACTGCTGCAAGCAACATCATCTTCTCAAACGGAGACTTGGATCCCTGGGCCAGTGGTGGAGTAAGTTATCACCCTCTCCAAATTCTGCCTGCTCTTCTAGAGCTGTCAGCTTGAACACTTTGCCTGGCCCCAGAAAGGTCTGACTTCCATTCACTGTCATTGCAGGTTAGAAAGAACCTGAGCTCCTCGTTGATAGCGATATTTATCAAGGGAGGTGCCCATCACCTAGATCTCAGGTATGTATTTGCAGAAATTGTCGGGAGCAATGTAATCAACATGGGTGCCACCACTAAAAGTTTCAATGAATCCTTCAAGATCCTCCTTCAGACAGGAGGAGGTCCTTTTAAAAACCCATAAGTAAATACATTTTAAACATCACTTAGTTTATGCCATTCAGCCAGCCTTTGCCAACCGGGCACCCTCCAGATCTTTTGAACTACAACACCCATTAACATCCAAAACATCAGGAGGGCACCAGGTTAGTAAAGATTGCGTTAAGCAATTCTATCTGGGCTATTTCCGTGCAGGTATGTTAAGACGCCCAGTTCCTCATTCTATCTTCTCCAGTGAAAGACTAGCCCTCTTAACCACAGTATCTTAGCAGCCACTTGAATAAATTCACAGAAGATAGGAATAATACCTGTGATAGATAAATAGAGCCTGTGTGTTTAGAGGCAGTTTACCCCAGAGGAGCAGGCATAAACCAGAGGTGTCATTTCATCCTAAAAAGAAAGAGCTCCAAAATAGCCAAATTGAAAAACTACCAGCTGCAGTTCCCTGGATTTGGCATTTGCTTCCTGTGGGCTTTATGTTTTCCAACAGGGGTTCTAACCCAGCCGATCCACCTTCAGCCAGAGAGGCTCGTCTCAAAGAAGCAAACATCATCCGTGACTGGGTCAAGGCAGCAGCTGGGGCCTCGAAGCAGCTCACTCCCGACCACCAGACAGACAGACTTTAGCAGGAGTCGTCAAGGCAGCATTTGGGTACCGAAACCAGCTAGGAGTCCTGCCTACAGTTTGCCAGTTGGTTGTTGGGCTGCTGAGTCAATGACACTTCCCTGCAACAGGATTGTAAAAACAAGAATAAAACTGGAGAGATTCCCTCAGGAGCTCTGTCCTGCTTTGTTTGTGTCTCCTGAACAATGGATCGGGTCCAGGTATACATGACAGACATTATTTCCTATAGTGAGCCAGCCAGCTCTCTCCACAGAAAGGAACAGGGACTTCTGCCATTAACTGCTCTCGCTAGCTGAGGCTTTCAAGCTCACTCGTCTCCTGTGTTGTTTTAAAGCAGGCAAATTGCCATTGCTGAGAAGAACAAGAACAGCCTGTGTCTTAATGGAGCTTGACCCCAAGTGTTGGAGGCAAGTATGTTGATTATTCTACCCTCTCATTGAAATCACTTGGGATAAGCTCAGGCTCCCGCACATGCCCAGTACTCAGTTGTTCCCCCACATCTCGGGCCCGTTACCTGCCCCCCTGCTCCTTTTAACTGGAGACACCAAGGGTTGAACCTGGGGACTTCTGCATGTGAAGCAGGTGTCCTGCAACAGAGCTACGTCCCCATCCTCCCAAGGGTTTTCCCAGTCGGCCTTAAAGGAACACATGGATGGGCATTGCTCTCTAGCTGTTCTGTGGACCATTAGTGTCAATCTGGTGGTGTGTGTGTTTTTTGGGTCACTGCCTGCAGCTTGACTGAAACATGGCACCGGTGCCCCATTTAGTTCAGAGCAAGGTCCAAGCAAAGGTGCTGAGCAGCCCGGAGGGAGTGACGATGCATAAGCAGTAAACCAGAACACAGACGAAAACAGCGTCTCAAAATAAATTACAAGTTTATTAAAGTGGAATAGAATTCTGTGGATTACAATGGGGGATTTTATTTAAATCTTGTTTAAGATACATTTCTTCCACCTCTTAAAAAGGTGAAGTACACCTAAAATCATTTGCACATTCACAAAGGGACGGGCTCATCTATGTAACAAATATGGTGGACCAGATAACAGACACAGCAAGGCTTCGTTCTTTTTTCTTCTTTGGCCAGGGGAAGAGGGAGGAAGGCAGTCCGCTTTAAAGCAGCTGCATGGGGAAAGGGAACAGGCTAAGTCTTGGAAGCTCCTCCGCCCTGCAGCTCCTGCACCAAACACAGCAGCCACTGAGCATCTAGCCATGAGGTTTGGTGGCTGGAAGATCTGGCCTTCGCTTCCTATCAGTTTGCAGGAAGTTGCCAACTAGACTCCTGGTTGTTGTTTCTCTTGTTCGGAGGAGGGGGAGGATGGGAAACTCCAGTTTCCCCTCCTTTAAGACATTGGAGAAAGAACTGGCAATCTTCATAGGCAGCATTTCACAGTAAGACGTGTTCCTATTCACAACACTGTACCCATAACCCACCTGCCTACACATAACCATGGAAGATTAAACATGGAATGTTTGCAGACCTCTGGCACTGCAGAGCAAGAAAAATGACTACACTTTTTTTTTTTTTTTTGGAAGTGCTTTGAAAGAAGAGAGAATGAAGAGGATTTGGCTTTTGTGGGGGCTGTGAATATTCTGCATGTGAAGGGAGTGAGAATTCAGGATTCTGCACCAACAAAAGCCACATTCTGCAGGTGCAGCTCATTTGTTCTGCTGTTAGTCTCTGGGCGGAGGCCCAGGAATTGGAGAGCGTGTTCCAGCACAGTAGGTTGCTCAGTGCCAAAAAGACTCCACTTTGTGCCTGGCTAGCTGCATGTTACCAAGGGATACATCATCACCTGTCTGCCAGCTTCTGCCTCCTTCCTAGGGAAAGCGCTCGACTCCAGCCCCCAGACCCACTCACCCCCCCCCTTTACCCTTGGGTGCAGAAGGCCCCAGTGCAAAGTTTAAGCGTTGGCCTTCCCAAGATGGGGCAACTGTTCAGCTTTAGAATATGGCTTTTAAATTCCAGGGTGCACTTGGGTGAGGAGAGTGGGGAACAGGAACACCACAGTATTCTAAACGACACACACAAACACGCGCACATATATCTTTCTTGGACGAATGTTCCAGTACTGCCCAGGGCAGGCAGGGTCATGTGGCTTGTGACTGCTTTTTTGCTGCCACTCGGGAGACTCTGCCCTACAACCAGGAAGACAGGCTTCATGGAAAACAGCTGGCATCCATTGCCCTCCTGTGAAAATCAATGGTTACAGCAGCAAAATTTGGAATTATTAATCCTTATATTGCACTTTTTTATCTCCGAGATCCTAACCACCATCCTGCAAGGTAGGGCTGCTGCAATCCATGCGCTTTTGCAGGGAAGCTTGAGACTATACCTAGCAGTGATGAGACTTGAACTGCAGGCTCTTGTCCACTGCACTGCTCCACTGCTATTAAGTCAGCACCCAAACCTCAGTCTCTGAAAACTTGCTTTTCGGCTGGAAAGTCTTATGGCAAGTTGTTGTCGTGTATCTCTTGTTATGGGCAAAGCGAGACCAACACCATACGTGCCAGATTTGATGTGGCTCGCAAAATACACTGAGCTTCTGTCACAATTCTAAAAAAAGAAAAGACAAGTAGGATCTACCAAGAACATCATTCATTGCAGGAAATTCTCATGTGCCCGTCCAAGCTCTGCGCTCTCATTCATTCCGACGTGGGTGCCACAGGGCATCTTCCCACTAATTTGTTACCCTCAATATTTAAATAATTTGTTCCAGCTCAAAAACAGTAACTTAAGCGGTTGCAAGACAGGCCTGACAGAACATACTACTGAAAAAAGCAGGAAGCAACAGAGGCTGGGAATTCCACGGCAGGCAATCAAAATGGTTGGGTGACTGGTCAGCCCCCAAAATAGAGAGGTTTGTCTCCAGCACCCTCTCCACCCCTCCAATCTGGGATTCCTCTTCTGGAGCTTGGGATTCAGTGGGGGGAGGAGGTGGAAGAAATAATGGCTAACAAACTATGAGGGGGGGGGAGGTGGTGCTGTGCAAGTATAAGCAAAAGGGGGGGGGACTGCAGACAAGACATTTCTGAAACATGTGCCCTGAATTCCACATGAAGCCATAGCAAGGGCAAATGAAAGGGTAGCACATGCAACAGACCCAGGAAAAGGAGAAGTGCCCCCGCTCCTTAGTTGAACTAAACTCAGGTTATTGCACAAGGCCCTTCACCACTCTGAGCTAACCCTGGAGGTGGCCAGCAAGACAAAGAACACAAAGCAGGAGCATGAGAGCCAGAATACTGCCAAGGAGCCCTCTACTGCCTCAAGCTAAGCTTTCCCCTTAGCAAGACCTCAAAACCCCATTAGGTTATTTAATACATTTGCACTTAATACATTAGGTTTACTCCTTGACCTGTATTTAAAAAGCCACCACAGCATTTTCTTATCAAGCCTACTGTTTCAGGCTAACATTCTCTTTGAGACAACCTAATGAGGCCAGGGGAATCAATACATCCTCTGTGCTAACCCATTTCCTAACAGTCACAATCATTATTTGACTTCGGCGTAGAAACTGGACCCTGGAAGCAACTGTTTTCTAGCTGTGTACACCAAACAAGAACCCTCTTTTCCAGCAAAGGCCCAGCTGAGCCAGCACACAGCGAAGGAAAGAACAGCAAGCCCGCTTATTTCAGGCACGGGTTCCAACCCAGGGGAGGAAATGGCAACGACCTCACACATTTATTCAGGACTCCTGGAACTTCAGGAAGCAGCTTTCAGTTGGAATACCTGAGCTGAAACATTAACTATACATATATAAACTTCTGCACGGATAACCCCTTTTTTTAAAGAATGTAAAATTTCTTTTTCACATTGTCTTCCTGCATTTCTGCAGATAAGTTAAGAAATATATAGAGTGACACTCCTAGAAGTGTACACAACCCTCCACCCAAATCAGCAGCCTCTGCGCTTAAGCTGCCCCACAGTTCACAACGGTACGAGCATCACAAGATTATTCAGAGTGCCATGAAGATGTCACCACTGGTAACACTGCTAAAAGGGGTTAGCTTTTTTTGTGTGGCCAGCAGCAGAGCCCTCTGGCTTGGAATGTAAGTGGAAAACCAGCAAACTGCACCAGCAGCAAGGATTCTAAATCTGGGATGAGGGTGCCTATCCCTTTCTGCTCCCTCTACCATACAGACATGGCACAGGCTCATACAGTGGAGCGATGCTGTAAAGTAAGAGCTTCTTGGGGTTCCCAAATGAGTCTCCTCTCACCAGGACGTTCATTCAGACACCAATACGAAATCTAAGGCTTGGTGGATCTCACCGGGTCAAATAAATGTGATCCATGTTTCTCCTCTCAAATGTCTCGTGCTCCAGGCAGGATTCAGCACTTCAGCATTTCATTGCTTGCCCAACCAAGTCTTTGTGGACGGAGATAAGACGCAAGGGTAGTGTGGGGGGGTGTATATCTGAAGCTCCCCTTCCGTAAACCTTTCTGACGTGCTGCCAGCAAAAAAAACGAACCCAGAAAACTCTGCACACCTCCCTTCAGACCCCAACAAGCTGGGACACGATCAAGACTGGGAATGGTTGGTGCCTCAACTTTCATTTTATGCTGATGGCCAAATTGGAAGAGGGTGAGCTTCTGTGTTGAAGACATACTTATCGAGGTTTATCAAGTCCACATCATCAGAGAAGAGCAAGAAAAGGTACTTGAGCGTTTCCCCGAGGAAAAAGCTTTCCATCTTGTCTCTTGGCTCTGGGTTGCTGGTGCTCTGGACATTGTTGATGGACGTGTAGCCACCAGTGGGGACCTGGGCAGAAGGATCCCAAGAAAACAAACCTGAGCACGGGACTGCTCCCTGCCTAGAGCCATTTGGTTATTGCTTGGCAAGTGTAATGACACACACACCTGCACCAGCCATTCCCCACCCCCTCCACATTAGGTTTCCAAATCCCATGGTTCCTATGTCATGAGGAGTGTGTGTGTGTGTGTGTGTGTGTGTGTGTGTGTGCGCTCGCACAGGAGGACACCCTCCCATAATGTCTTCTTTCCTGCATTGCCTGGTGTTATCATTCTTGCATATGACTGCCTTGAATGTTCTAAGCCAGCCTTCTTCAACCTGGTGTCCTTCAGGTGTTTCAGACTACAACTCATTGTGCTGGAGGCTGATGGCAGTTGCAGCCCAAAACGTCTGAAGGACACCAGGTTGGCAGAGGCTGGCCTGGACAGCTAACGCAAGCTGGAAAAGTGAGAGATAATCTTTAAAAACAAACACCTTAAGAGCATCCTTACTGGATCATACCAAAGAACACATCAAATCCAACCACTTGCTTCCAACAGGGGCCAGCCAGTTGCCTCTAGGTCAGTGATGGCGAACCCGTGGCACGCAGAGCTCTGTCTGCCGGCACGCCAGGAGGAAGACTGACCGATGGGCATGCTGAGGACTTTTCCCATGGGGAGACTCCGCTGTGCACACGCTCAGAAGCGCGCTTCCGCTTGGTGAGCCTCCCGAGAGTTCCGAGCAGCCGCCTTCCTCCTCCTGCTGCTGCTGCTGCTGCTGCTGCTGCTGCTGCTGCTGCAAGGTTGAGGCTTTGGCTGGGGCCAATGGGAGTGGAGTCAGAAGTGGAGTGGAGGCTTCACGCTCCCCAGCTGAGCTGCCCGATCCCACTCCTACTTGCCTGCAAGCAGGAGCAGGGTGGGGATCTCTCAGCTGGGAAGCGCGGAACCTCCACTTCTGAGAGATCCCTGCCTTCACTCCTGCTTGCACACAAGTAGGAGTGGGATCAGGCAGCTCAGCTGAGGAGCGCCTGGCTGCCTTCAGCTTGGTGCAGGGGGCAGGGGCTCTCAGATGCAGCTTCCGGGCTGCCTCCACCTTCCCCAACCTCAGCAACTATTCAGCCTGACTGCCTTCACGGGGATCTGATGCGGAGGTGGGGGCTCCTTTAAACTTCTCCTTTGAGGAGAGTGCAGCCACGAACCCCTCAATGGAAAGTGTGACGGAGTCTGCACCTCCCCTGCTGAGCAGCCTCGATCCAGCTCCTGTTCTTGTGCAGGCAGCAATCCTCCCTAGCAGAGCAGCCCAATCCCACTCCTACTTGCCTGCAAGCCGGAGCAGGCTGGGGTGTGTGTGTGTGTGTGGCTGCGACATCCCTTGCCTGCTTGCTTGCCACCCAGCCCGCCTTCCCTCACTCTGAAAACGGAAGCGTGGCACTCAAAATGGAAGTTATACTAAGAACAGAACACGTTGCGCTTCCGAAAAAAGTTCGAAAACCGGATCACTCATTTTCAGGTTTGAAGTGTTCGGGTTCCTAGTAGTTAGAAAACTAAGCTGTTCCAAAACTGAGGTTCCACTGTATTATTGCTCCACTCTCTCTCCACACGGATGCGCCAACCTCCTCTTCTAAACTAAAACCTCAGTATTCAGGTTAAATTGCCTTGTTGGCACTTTGCGATAAATAAGTGGGTTTTGGGTTGCAGTTTGGGCACTCGATCTCTAAAAGGTTCGCCATCACTGCTCTAGGTCCTCAAGCAGGGCATAAAGACAACAGGCTTCCCCTGCTGTTGCTCCTCAGCAAGTGGTCTTCAGAGTTATGCTGCTTCTGAACAAGGAGGCTTCATTTAGCCACTATGACTAACAGCCACTGAATTTCTCATTCACACACACACACACACACACACCCTTTAAAGTTAATTAAGCTCAAGGCCTTCGCATTTTGTGGCAGCAAATTCCACAAATCAGCTGTGCATCGTGTGGAGATACGGACCAATGCTGCCCAAGACCTTCCAAAGCGCACCCCAGAGATCCGCTTTACCCGTGTGTATTTATTGAAGCTCTGCAGTATCTCCCAGCCCCAATCCTGGTACTTCTTGTCACCAGTGAATCGATACAGGTAGAAAAGGCTCTCCACTGTCTCAGGGCGCAGAAGATTGTGCCTGTCCGCTGCCTGGGGTAGGGGGGGAAATAAAGAATTATAGAAGAAGAAAGGGGGCATTTGTACTCCCACATTCCTCCATTATACCTTAATCCTTACAGTGGTACCTCGGGTTACATACGCTTCAGGTTACAAACTCCGATAACCCAGAAATAACACTTCAGGTTAAGAACTTTACTTCAGGATAAGAATCGTGCTCTGGCGGCGCAGTAGCAGTGGGAGGCCCCATTAGCTAAAGTGGTGCTTCAGGTTAAGAACAGACCTCCAGAACGAATTAAGTACTTAACTAGAGGTACCACTGTACTTTTCTTGACCCAAAATGTTTGCAATATTCCCACTGAGCAGGTCCATTTTTATAATGTATATATGCATGCCAGAGTAAAGGTAAAGGGACCCCTGACTGCAGGGGCGTAGGGGACTGCTTTGGCGCCCAGGGCAGCAAACGCGGGGTCAACCCCCTGGGGGCGGGGCGCCACTCCCTAGCGCGCATGCACCCCGATGTCACAGCGCATGCGCCGCATCCCAGGGGGACTGCACATGTGCGGACATGCGCACTCCACCCAAGATGGCGGGCGCGGGCGGCCGGCACCCCTCCCGACTGTGTGACAGCACGGCAACTTTTAAGGCTGCAGCGCGCAAACAGCAGCACAGACGCTGTGCTGCTATTCGCACGCTGCAGCTTTAAAAGTTGCCGCGTGCCAGCAGCACTGATCATGAGGGCGGGGTGCTGCCCCAAGTGTCACCCCCCCCCCAGGGCGGTACCCAGGGCGGCCCGCCCCCTTGCTCCGCCCCTGCCTGACCGTTAGGTCTAGTCGCGGACAACTCTGGGGTTGTGGCGCTCATCTTGCTTTACTGGCCAAGGGAGCTGGCGTACAGCTTCCGGGTCATGTGGCCAGCATGACTAAGCCGCTTCTGGTGAACCAGAGCAGCGCATGGAAACACCGTTTACCTTCCCACCGGAGCGGTACCTATTTATCTACTTGCACTTTTGACATGCTTTCGAACTGCTAGGTGGGCAGGAGCTGGGACCGAGCAATGGGAGCTTACCCCGTCGCGGGGATTCGAACCGCCGACCTTCTGATCAGCAAGCCCTAGGCTCAGTGGTTTACACCACAGCACCACCCACATGCTAGAGTATACATCCCTAATAGGTGCTTGTAGTGCACAACAGCTAGTAGCTTGCTTATTTATTTTCTTAAGTTATTCATTTTATTGCATTTGTTGCCTCATAACATTGTTCTCTTAGGTGTCTTTTAATAAATAAGAAAACAACGTGAATCAAAGAAGTCAGGAAACCACAAACGCAAAACTCAGTTGCACCCCTGACACAGAGCTAAGAATCACAAGGCCCATGTGACACCAGCTAACCATTTACCGGTAACAGGCCCAGGTTGAATAGAAAGCTTCTCATGGCACTAAAACACCACAAAGATGGTGCCAGGCAAGCTGCCCAAGGAAGACCCTTCCAAAGGCCCTCTCACTGGTACTTGCCATGAAGTTGCACAGTTGCTAAGAGACCCAAGCTACAAATTGGGACTCTCGTGTATCTTCTCTCTAGATGGTCTTTAATAAAGCAGCACCTCTCAGTTTTAGACCCCCTTGTATGTTGGTGCATCTGTCCCACTCCTGCCTGCAACAGCAGCAACCAGAGGCTGAGCAGCTGTCCCCCTTCCTCAGGTTGCTTTCTGCCGTGCTTCTAAGTGGAGGTGGTGGGGGTGGGCCTTGGGCCTGTAAGCTTGCTGGGGTGGAAAGATGGGAGAGTGGAAACTTTGCTGAAGTCAAGAGGACACAGCATTCCTACTGATTAAAAGGGAAGGGGGTCCACGAAGGAAAAGGGTGTTAGATTCACTCAGGGCTGAGATCCCCACCCCCCACCTGCCGAGTTGCTCACCTTTATCTCCACATCCTTCCGGTCCTTTTGTGCATGCATGTTGAAGTGGACAATCTCTGGGCTCAGGCCCGTCTCCACTTGCGCATACATCTGGTAGCAGGTTTCTGCCAGCTCCACTGCCAAGGCCATGTGGTCCGCGGGGAGCCCGTTGTGGGCACCAAGAGCCAGGGCTCCAGGCAAGAAGCAGACGAGGTGATCCTGCTCAGGAAACACACGGCAAGAGTTGAAGAAGAACCAAATCTCTCTACCAGAGTTTTCAAAGTCTGTGCTGGGGGGTGGGGATGGGGAGAGACTTCTCTGGCAATTTGCCTGCAAGGAGCCCTGGTACAGAACCAGAGGATGTTGAAAAGGGTTCTTGGGCATGTGTGGCATTCGGATGGGGTAACGGACAGGTCCACCGCGTCCCTGCATTTCAATGTGGTCTTTGTTTTTGTTTTTTTACTATTTATACTATACTGCTTTCCTGACAATGCACTTGGGGGTGGAAATTAAAAATAAAGGCTTATGATCTTAATAGAGACAACCCAGAATGAAACGTGGATGGGGAGGGAAGAGGAAGAATGCTGCCAGACATGAGCTGAAGATTGTACCCTAGGACACAGCCGGCAGTTCCCTGTGGCTGTGCAATGGACGACTGAGGAGTGGAAGCCCAACAGTTTCCATGGGAGCTACTCCTTGAAAGAACCGGTGAAAAGTTTCTGAGGTGCCCCAGAGCCTAGAAAAAGATCTACAACACTAAGAGGGCACCCACCAAAATGTGATAGTGCTTTGACAAATTCAGCTAGTTTTATCCATTGGAATTAAGATTTTGTTTGGGGGAGTAGAAAAGAAAAAATTGGCTAGCAGTCCACATACACTCAAAACTATATCCCGTTGTATTCAGTGGAGATCACAGTCAAGAAAGGATGTACAGGATTGCTGCCTAACTTTCATGAAAAAGGAGGAGAGGTGCAAGCCTTTTACAAAGTCAAAGACCAGGACACCCTTACAGATAAAAACGGGTGAAGTCTGGTGGTTCAGGGAGGAATAAAATGGAACTAGGAATCAGACCTCTTTACAGAACAGAGTGGTCAAGAGAAAACAATGTTAACAAATAGCTCTCCCAGTCGTGGAAAGCAAGCCCACCATTTTAGCGCTGAAGCGGCCATGAGCAAGTTCACCAACAAAAGTCAGTCTCCTTGGTTGCGATTTCCGGAGAAGGTGCATCTTCACCCCCTCGACACCCTTCACGTAATCTTCCAAAAGCCTGACAATTATAAACACACACACATCAGAAGGGCTTGGTTTTTTAAGCACTGTGACTGCTGTCAGCAGAGGCAGACAAGATACCACCCAGAGCTCTTTCACACTTCCAGCTTGTGTGACATTCACATTTACCTTGTGTGTGTCAATCTGTGAATGAACTGTCACAGGTCATAGAGCAAAATGGCTTTTTCAGAACAGAAAAAAACATTAGGGCAGCCTTATGCAAACTGGCACCCTTCCAGATGCTTTGGACTACAACTCCCATCATCCCCAGCTGCACTACTACCAACTCTAGTGTCTTCTTCTTTGCCAGTCACTCGTAGCCGAGTAAGATTTTCTTACATAAACACGGTTTTAACAATGAGTCCGTAAGTGACTGTGGAGTCCAATTCAGGATCCACATGTCCTTTCACAGTGGGAACATTGGTTTCCAGGCAGGCGTTGATCACAGTGTGGATTTGCCAAGCGTGCCTTCCTCTTAGCACGTTTCTCCCTTGCGTCCTGAGTTTGAGTGTCTTCAAAGCCCTTGACACCTTTGGTAAAGGCTGTTCTCCAATGGGAGCGCTTGCAGACCAGTGTTTTCCAGTTGTCAGTGTTTATACTACATTTTTTAAGATTTGCCCTGAGACAGTCTTTAAACCTATTTTGTTGACCACCAGCATTACGCTTTCCATTTTTAAGTTCGGAATAGAGTAGTTTGGTCGAGCATCATACAGTCATGCTGGCTGGGCATGATGGGAGCTGTAGTCCAAAACATCTGAAGGGCACTAGGCTAGGGAAGTCTGGTTTAGGAGGATTATGAAATGCCTGGGGGGAGTGGGCAGATTCCAACATGCTGTTGCGTTTCCATCCAGGTCACTCAATATTCTGCCTCCATACGGAGGACACAGATCTTCAACAGGCCCCTTGATGCCCACCTACTCCCCACTTCCAGCGAGTTTCAATGTAATCTGGAGTTTAAAAAAAAGGAAGGAGGCGATGGGGGGAAAGTAAAAAGGACTTACTCATTTTCTTTCTTCCCTCCCTGGATCCATTGCTTGAGCAGGTACTCATAGTAGCTGTCTGCTCGGGCTCCAAGAGTATAGACCCCCAAGTGGGTAAACTGCCCACTGTTGGTGTTGATGAACATAGGCACCAAGCCGTCGTTCTTGCCAGCAAGGGTGTGGACATGTTTCATCACCCCATCCACTGCTTTCTACATGTACAAACAAGGGAGACTCATTTGTACGCTTGCACAACCCCCACCCCCAAGGGAAAAGTACAAAAACAGATGGACTGGGTTTCAAATTTTGATTTCTCAGAGACAAGCGAAAATGTAAGAACAGCCTTGCTGGACCAGGCCAAGGATCCATGCAGCCCAGCACCCTGCTTCCAATGGTGGCCAGCCACGTGCCTCTCTCTCAGTGGCTGCAAGACTTCCTGGGCAACAGTCCCCTCTGGTTGCCCGTTCTCAGAATCCAATAGTTAGAGGTATACCAGATCTAAACAAGAAGGCCTGCATTTGCTCGCTGGGCTAATAGGCATGGGCAAGCCTGTCCTCCATGCTCATTTATTTTCCTGGCATAAACAGTAACTATTAACTTGCCAAAAGAGAAACTACTTTACACTGCATTTTAATAGAACCTTAAATCCTGCTGCGTTGCTTACTGGAAATACGGGGGGGGGGGGTGGTTTGGAATCGCTGGGATCATATCAGACAATTCTCTCTCCAACCCCTCCCTCCCATCTGTTCCATTCTGGGTGTCTTAGTTTAAGTGCCCGAGTCTATATAGCATAGGAATGATATATGTCCCAGAAGCTATTTATTTCCACTTCTGGACTGCAAAAGTCAGGATGGCATGGATTAACATTCCCAAGGGATGGAAGGGAGCAGGACTAGATGGCAATGGTCCCCCTCTGCATGCCATCAGAAAAGGAAGGAGAGAAGAGCTCACCAACAGCTATACCTGAAATTTCTCTTCCCCGGTAAGGCGTGAAAGCTCCCTGAACTCCAGCTGGATGCTGGTCACCTCTGCTACGGTGCTATCAGATGTCCAGCGAGGAGGATGCGCTGTGCCCCGGCCAATGTTGACATCCGAAAATGGAATCTTAGATGGGGTGTTGAAGGCCGGCATGAGCCTGCTCCCAATATCTTTCTGAACAGTCAAGAATATGTGGGATTGGCAGGGTGGGGTGGGGAAAGAGACAGGAGGAGAAGAGAGAACAGCCAATATCATTTTTTTATTCACTGTGAGCAAAAACCACTTTGATGAATCACAGAACTGTAGGGTTGGAAGGCCCCCAAAGGGTCATCTAGTCCAACCCCATGAAATGCAGGAATAAGCTAAATTGGCAGCTAAATCAGCCTGCAAGGCATTGCCATGTTGCTGCTGGACTTGGGGTTGCCACCTGGATCCGAGTTCTTCATTGAGTTTGTTTGCCTTGTGCAGGTTCAAACTTGCTATTCTACAAGCCACCTGATTTGGTTTGCTGTATGTACCAAAGGGGAATATTTCTAGTCATGCATTCAGTTAATAGGGCTGTACATCAGCCAGGCCCACTGAACCTCACTGTCACACCTCACAAGTAAGGAAGGCACCCAATGCAATATAGAAATAGAGAGATATAGGGAGACTTCATGGGAGACTTCAACTTCTCCGATATCTGTTGGAACTCAAATTCTGCCACGAATGAACAGGTTCAACAAATTCCTCCATTGCATCACTGACAATTTCATTTCCCAGAAGCTGGAAGAAGCAACAAAGGGATCATCTGTTCTAGACCCGGTCCTCATCAACAGGAAGGAACTGATCAACAAAGTGGAAGTACTGGGAAACATGGGAGGAAGTGATCATGTCCTCTTGGGTTTCATGATACAGAGGCAAGGGAAAGCTGAGTGTAGTTGGACATGCACTCTGGACTTTAAGAAGGCCAATTCAAAAAGGTGAAGGAGCTACTGGGTGAGATCCCATGGTCAGAAATACTCAAAGAGAAGGGAGACCAAGATGGATAGGAGTTTATAAAAGGAGAAATATGGAAGGCCCAAATGCAGACCATACCAACAAGAAAGAAAAGTGGGAGGCATCTAAGGAAACAGGTGTGGCTGCTTAAGGAGCTTACAGATGAGCTGAGAGTTAAGAAATGGAAGAAGAATTGGGAAATCACAAAGGAGGGGTAAACAAGGGTAGCCAACAGTTGCAGGGTGAAGGTCAGGCTGGCTAAAGCTCAGAATGAGCTCAGGCTTTCGAGAGAGATCATATAATAATAATAATAATAATAATAATAATAATAATAATAAAGGTTTCATCTGCTATGTCTGAAGCTAGAGGAAGAACAAGCAAGTGGCAGGTCCTCTGTGTAGGGAAGACGGAGAAATGCTATTGAGTGACAGAGAGAAGGCAGAACTACCCAATACCTACTTTGCCTTTGTCTTCACCCAAAAGGAAAGTGATGCCCAACCTGGTGATAACAGAATAAATGATGCAAGGAGGGAGCTGCAGCCCAAGCTAGGGAACTGCAGCCCAAGCTAGGGAACACCTAGCTACTTTAATTGATTTCAAATCTTCAAGGCCTGATGAGTTGCACCCAAGGGTACTAAAAGAGATTGCGGGTGTAATTTCAGAGCCTTTGTTTATGATCTTTGAGAAATCTTGGAGAACAGGTGAGGTCCCTACAGACTGGAGGCAGGCAAATGTTGTCTCCATCTTCAAAAAGGGGAGAAATTAGACGTAGGTAACTACCGACTGGTGAGCTTGACAATGATACCAGGAAAAGTCCTATAACAGATAATTCAACAGATGGTCTGTGAGCATGTAGAAAAGGATGCTGTGATTACTAAGATTTTGCATGGGTTCCTCAAAACAAGTCATGCTAGATGAATCACGTTTATTTGATGAGAGTTACAAACTTGGTGGATCAGAGGAACGCTGTGGACATAGTGTATCTTGATTTCAGTAAGGGTGTTGACAAAGTCCCCCATGATATTCTTGCGAGCAAGCTGATAAAATGTGGGTTGAATGAGGTAACTGTGAGGTGGATCTGTATCTAGTTGACTGACTGAATCCAAGAACAAACTTAGTTGGTCTCTAAGGTGCTACTGGAAGGAATTTTTGTATGTTTGTTTTGTTTTGAATCCAAAGAGTTCTCATTAGTGGTTCCTCGTCACCCTGAAGAACACGGACAGGAGGGGTGCTGCAGGGTTCTGTCCTGGACTCATTGTTGTTCGGTATCTTTATTAACCGAAGAATTGATGCTTTTGAATTATGGTGCTGGAGGAGACTCTTGAGAGTCCCATGGACTGCAAGAAGATCAAACCTATCCATTCTCAAGGAAATCGGCCCTGAGTGCTCACTAGAACGACAGATCCTGAAGTTGAGGCTCCAGTACTTTGGCCACCTCATGAGAAGAGAAGACTCCCTGGAAAATACCCTGGTGTGGCTCCCTGGAAAGTACCCTGGTTGGGAAAGATGGAGGGCACGAGGAGAAGGGGACGACAGAGGACGAGATGGTGGGACAGTGTTCTCGAAGCTACCAACATGAGTCTGACTGCAGGAGGCAGTGAAGGATAGGCGTGCTCTGGTCCATGGGGTCACGAAGAGTTGGACACGACTGAACGACTGAACAACAACAACAATCTTTATTAATGACTAGGACTAAGGAATTGAGGGGATGCTAATCAAATTTGCAGATGACACCAAGCTGGGAGGGGTAGCTAATTCTGCAGAATACAGAATTGTGATTGAAATGACCTTATAACAGATTGGAGAACTGGGCCCAAACAAAATGAATTTCAATAGGGACAAATGTAAGGTTCTGCACTTAGGCAGGAAGAACAAGCTGCACTAATATAAGACAGGGGACACCTGGCTTCCTAGCAGTACATGTGAAAATGACCTAGGAGTCATGAATTTAACGTGAGTCAACAGTGTGATGCAGCAGCAAAAGAAGCCATCACGATTCTAGGCTGCATCAACAGAAGTAGTGTTCAGATGAAGGCAAGTACTAGTCCCACTCTATTCTGCCTTGGTCAGACCACACCTGTAGTACTGCATCCAGTTCTGGGCACCAAATTTAATAAGGATGTTGACAAGTTGAAACATATGCAGAGGAGGGCAACCAAGATGATCAAGGGTCTGGAAACCAATTCTATGATTCTATAATGCGGCCAGCGGCTATGTGCTAGCTGCCTTTCATGGAAAGCTACCTACCATCTCCAGTCTCCAGTCTTGCCCTGGAGAACCCCACACATTCCCTGGCATGCCATTTCAGAACTACTGAGCCAGCCAGCCTTGGAGGTGGGGCCCTCCATCATGAAGCCTGTTTTCTGAAGGGGGTAGGGGCATTCTGGAGCTGCCAAAGCCAGTACTGACTTGCTGGGGTCCAAAGAGCTACTTCAGAAGGGCCTAAGGGCTCATGCCTGACATTTTAGAACAGACCCACATTATGCAATATTACCAAGGGCTCTTGACATTTCCCTCAGTTTCAAACACAGCTTGCCTTTAAACATGGAGCGGGGTGGGGGTGGGGTAGGGGAAGAGGGTAGCCATTCAAGAAGCAAAAGTCAACAACTCTTTCAGGGGTATCAAAGAAACTAAGTGGTCTGCTGCATCCAAGTTCAGCAACCAAACAGAATGTCACTAATGCTCATCATTTGCTTGACAGCTGGATCTGCCACGGGTGGGCTGCTCTGAAGTGTCACGGAGAGGAGAACAGGCACAGCAGTATTCCCCAGACTCAGGTATTGGACTGCAGCTCCCATCGTGCCTGACCACTGGCTGTTTCAGTCCACAACATCTGGAGGGCACCAGGTTGGGGGAGGCTGCCCTTGAGGGTTGCCCTCATGACATCCACAGCACACAAAATGATTTCCCCAATCCTTGGATTTCCAGAGCCCTTTATCAGCAAGTGTCCTGGCTCTCACCGGATTGAGAACTCAAACTCAGAGTGCAGTCTCTGCCAATATCTTCAGTGCTCAAATCAGTGTGGTACAAACAGGGTTCAAAGAAACAGCAGGTGCTGTTTCTGGCTAAGCAAATGAAGACAAAACAAAATAAAATAGAAAATTCCTTCCAGTAGCACCTTAGAGACCAACTAAGTTTGTTCTTGGTATGAGCTTTCGTGTGCATGCACACTTCTTCAGATACTCATTTGACTATGGCAGACCAACACGGCTACCCACCTGTAACTGAAACAAATGAAGACAAGCACACACACAACCCGGGTCCCGTTATGTGGGATTTTTGTGGCAAGGCCACCTGGAAAAAGCACATTATTCATATTATTCTACCTGTATCCCATATACTAGTGCCTTATTTCTAATAAGTGATTCTATGCATTATAACTGTGCCTTCTTTATAGAAATCATAATACTGTATGCTGTTTCTCTCACTATGAATTTAGGCTGTAAGTTCATTTAGCTGTGTTTGCAGTTTGCAAAAGAGGAACATTCCTCAGAGATACCGAATGGTCATGGTGACATGATGTTTTGTAAGCAGGATATTAGTTTGGGTGCTTTCCAGAAGATGTTCCAGGATGTGTGATCAAGGGGAATTTACACCTTGGCCTGCCAAGAGGAGATTTTTGCTTTGCTTTGCTGATAATGCTGCATCTAAGGAAATGGCTAATCGGAAACGCCTAATATGGTACATGTAACCTGAAATGCTAGGAAAGAAGACGTACACTTTATAAGGACAACAGGAAGGGTTGTGTCCAAGCTTATAGGTTAATTTTGCTGCAATGTATGAATATGTAATGGATGATGCTATTTGCAAAAAGGTATATAAACTCTGAGCACTATTGATCTGGGTCAAGAATTTGGGAGGTGACTCCTCTGGGCCTTGTTGCTGCCAGCAATAAATTTTTACTTTCTATTTGTCCAACTGCTGCATCTGTGATCCTTGAGAGTTATAGAACTAAGGTTCCCAGGTAAACATGCTACATTTTCATGGTTACATTTTTTACATTAACATACACCAAATACAATACATTAAACATCGACTTCCCTTCCCCCCATTCCATGGCTCCTTTTAACTTTCCCTTGCTGTTTCATATTCTATTCACCCTGTATCCTATTTTATCCATTTTATCTCAACGTATTATGGTGCTGCAGGAAACTCTTGAGAGTCCCATGGACTGCAAGAAGATCAAACCTATCCATTCTGAAGGAAATCAGCCCTGAGTGCTCACTGGAAGGACAGATCCTGAAGCTGAGGCTCCAAGACTTTGGCCACCTCATGAGAAGAGAAGACTCCCTGGAAAAGACCCTGATGTTGGGAAAGATGGAGGGCACAAATAGAAGGGGGCGACAGAGGACGAGATGGTTGGACAGTGTTCTCGAAGCTGCCAACATGAGTCTGACCAAACGGCGGGAGGCAGGGGAAGACAGGAGTGCCTGGCGTGCTCTGGTCCATGAGAAGAGAAGACTCCTTGGAAAAGACCCTGATGTTGGGAAAGATGGAGGGCACAAGGAGAAGGGGACGACAGAGGACGAGATGGTGGGACAGTGTTCTCGAAGCTGCCAACATGAGTCTGACCAAACTGCAGGAGGCAGTGGAGGACAGGAGGGCCTGGCGTGCTCTGGTCCATGGGGTCATGAAGAGTCGGACACGACTAAATGACTAAACAACAACAACAATCTCAACATAATTTATAGTGCTGAAATTTACTCTAATCCTGCTGTTTGAATTTGTTTACAATGATTCTTCATATATTCAACAAACATTTTCCAGTCTTCCTTGAATACCCTTTCTTCCTGATGAGTGCCTAACTTCTCCTAAGAGGATGAGCTGGACTCTATTGGTGCAGCAGAGGTGTCAGGATCAGAGGCAAAACTGGCACAGGAGCTGGGGGTTGTGGAGTGGACACAGCACTCCCAGGTGACGCAGGAAGGGGACAGAGCAGAGTGCTGGGAGGCTATACCACCGGGACCTTCCCCAAGATTGGATTCCAGCCTCTCAAGGCCCAGGCACAGCCTGTCTCCCCAGGGTCACCAGCAGGCAGCTCCTCCAACACCCCAACCCTCTCCTGGTCTGACCAGTCTCTCTACAATGTCTCTATGGGACTCATGACAAGGTGGCAGGGGTGGGTATCCAATTAGACATTGTAAACAGACACTGGTTTTAAACTGGCTTCCCTCAGTTTTCAACTCCACAGGGCTGCTACTTTCTCAAGAGTGCCAGAAATGTTCAGACATTATTGTGGGGATTTGGCGGCGGCAGCAGCAGCAGCGGGGTGGGGGATGTTGTTTGTTGTTGGACTGCAAGATTGCAGGGTTACTTACAGCTTTTTCTAGGAAGAGGCTGTCCCCCGTGAGGTGGTAAGTGCTCAACAGGCCTCCAAGGATCCGAATGGCGCTCTCAAATAGGTTGACGTCCACATTCTTATTGAAGTTGAGGTCAGTGGCAACCCACTTCCTTGCTTCTTTGAACTCTGCATTGGGGAAGGGAGTCAAGAGATTGTCAACACAAACCCTGCACCAAGGTCAACACAAACCCTGCACTCTGCATTGGGGAAGGGAGTCAAGAGATTGTCAACACAAACCCTGCACCTGCTGCTGGGGAAGGGAAAACTCAGAAAAGCTCCCCACCCCCACCATCATTCTTAAGGCCACATCTCCTGGATGCCAGGTAAAAGATCAGCCTCCCAAGCTGCTGAACATAGGTTTCCTTTGTTGGCCTAGGAGCAGGGGAAGCTGCCTTTATGCCCAGTCAGGAAATGGATACATCTAGACAAGTGCTGCCTACTCTAACTGGCAACTGCTCTCCAGCTTTTCATGCAGAAAAGTGTATTTGCCATCACTTGTCACCTGGACCCTTTCATCTGGAGATGATGCCAGTGCCTTCTGCATCTGCACAGTGTGCTCTGCTGCAGCTATGGCCCCTGCCCAATGTAGCTCTCTACCATTCATGCATGCGGAAGTGGGTGGGGGTAGGGGGCAGGTGAAGCTCTCCATAGCAGACAAGGTCAACCTGGGGTTGGGGGCCCAAACTAAATCCCCTCCCCTGATCTCACACACAAAAGACAAAAAAAGAAAATCTTCTGCAGCTACAGCAAAGTGTGCTAATATTCAAGGTGATGTGCCAGCTCTGGCAGAAAGGTTCTTGCTCCTCAGATAACACTGGCGGAGTAAGAGAAACAATGGAAAGGAGGGCATTGCCTCACTCCGCATGTGCCCATTCGACCACTCTGATATGAAGATCTGCCACTGTTGCAGATGCCACATAATACCTGTTCTGCAGCTGCAATAAATCATTCTTCTGGCACAGCAATACCTGCTCTTTGGAACTCCCTGCCTATTGGCAACGGGCAAGTGCCTTCTCTGTATTTTTTCTGCTTAAAACATTTTTGTTTGAGCAAGCCTATGAAGACACATAAAAGCAGGCATGTTTTAAATTTCTTCTTTTCGTTTACTGACTTTACGTTTAATTGCCTTACTGGTGATTTTAACACTTCCCATAAACCACTAAAGAGGTTCTGCTACGACGAAGTGGTACAGACATTTGGTAAAATAAATCAAGTAAATGAGGCCAAGTGAAAAAAGCTGACATGGGAGAAATGGGGCAGACCTTCTTTCAAGCCCATGATCCACATGGTGTCCAGGGCATCAATGAGTGTTAGGCCAAGGCCAAACCATTCGCTGAACGACTTAGAGATGGGCTTCAACTCGTCGTGGCCCCAGGCGAACTCCTTGTAGCCTTTCCAAGCGTGGCGGAATGCTTCTATCACTGCCATCTGGCGCTCATTGAGAGGTACTAAAATCAGAAAGCAAAAGAACTCAACTCTAGGACACAGGAAGTTAGCTGCTGGGACCAGCTCTCTGGGTTCTGTTTAGGCAAGGGCCCCTTCTGACACTGCATGATTTGCCTACTCTAGTCAACTACCAAACCGTTCCCCCCCACACACACACACACATTTATCAAATTTATTAGTTAAGCTTATAGTTAACACTGTAATTATTTATAAGGCAATATTATTATTTTTTGCTTTTTCTTAAGTGTTTTGTCAGACAATATATGAATGTATTATACAATCCCCTTATTATTATTATTATTATTTCTTCCCTTATGGTTGTGTGTGTGTGTGTGTGTTTATTTATTTATTTTTACTGTAAGTTGCTTGGAGACCTTCCTTCAGGTGGCAAGTGACTAGTAAGTATGATAAATGGGGGTGGGGACTAACAATTCAGAATGTGAAACCATGGATTGAAGTTGGCTTACAAACACTGGCTTGTGCTAACCATGATTTCCCATTACTTTTTGAACGCAATGTACTGGCATGGACCTGGTTTTTGTTTTTTTCCAGCACCCCTCCCCAGACGCTCACATGGCCAGAGATGTGAGGCAACAGCAATTAGAAAAATGAAATCATCATTAGGCAAAATTAGGCACGATTGCTTTGTTTGTCCACAAGACTGATCCTAGTTTGTTCCAACAAACCACGGCTAAAACAAAACCATAGATGAGCGTTAAAAAAGGTTAAAACAAACCATATTTGAAGGTTAGATGCAGCCATACTGTCCGAAACAAAGGGGAAATGGCAGGAAGAAAGCTTGAGCCCCCACCTTCACTAATATGTCAGATCAATTATAGAATGGAAATTGAAAAGTGTTTGAGAAGGACTGAGCTAGTGAAGGTTGGAATGTGAAGGCTGTGTTCACAACAGAACCATGTGAGAAGGACAAAGTAGCACATAAGCAGGAACTTGTTATTATAAACTGTTGTAGAAGAAGAGATAAGGAAGTTAGAAGCCTGTTGCCATCTCTAGTAGAAGCCAGTAGAAGTCAGAAGGTGGAAGTTATTGCCATACATGGACAGACCTGGCCCTTTGCTTGTAACTGTATACATGCTTGTGCTTTTTTCATATTTGGTGGATGAGGCTGTGATGCATCGGCCCTGCAACACCTATATAAACATCCTGTTTTACTGACAATTGGCGTCTGGATTCTATTGGCCGTTCCAAGCAGCCCAGGGTATGAGGCTTGAACCTGGATATTTCCCCAACAGACTTGTCTGTTTCAGACCTGTCTATTTTGTGTAGCAGTAACCAGCAACTGCCTGCAAGGCAGGAATAAGCTTTGAATTCACCAGAGATGTGGGTTCCCCTTGACTCATTACCTGGCTCTTTAGTATCTTCGGATTCCACAGGCAAGGGCCTGTCTGGTTCCTTTATTTTGTTGGAAGGAGGTTCTGTGCCCTGGTCTGGCTCAATCACTGCTCCTCTCCAGCTGCAAAAAGAGAACTATTCAAGGAATACTGGGTGGGTTCTGCTGTCACAGCAACGTCAGAAAGATGCACAACAAAGGCTCAATCAAGGATTGGGGTGCTGCGGCCCCAAAGATAGCTGGTCCCCTTTTCCTGGGGGTGCAGATTTCTCCGCACAAAAGTCTCTTAAATGGTTCTCCCTTACTGCCCCTTATGCCCAGGACACTCCCTGGTCCTCTGTGGTGCCAGCCTCTAGCTTCTCCTTACAGTCTCAGAACTTAACCCCCAGCTGAACTGAAGCCCAGGCATCTGTCACTAAATGTTTTCCATGTTAGCTTCACATCTCCATTCCTGCTGCTCCTGCAGTTGTCTCTCCCAAAGGGTCGAAATGTGTGTTATAACTTTCCTGCAACCAAACAATGCTCCTCCAGCCAACTACCTGATGACGGACTTCTCCGTTTTTTGTTCTTTACCAGCCTGGCCAGCTTCTCCCTCCTCCTTGGCTGCTTCATCTGGGAAGTTCAACCTCGAGTCTCTCCATGGTGGCCTGATCTGTAGGTTAGGAGGTCCCCGCCGGACAGGAAGCTGCTTCGGAGGTTTCTAAGGAAATGGAGCAGAGGAAGAAAACAATGACTTCCCACCTTCCCATACACACCTGTCCTACACATACCTGTAAAAAGCCACTTGCTTTGTCACCTTTGGCAGGCAAGACTGGGAAGAAAAAGGAGACTTGGCTCTATGCCCATGTCTGTGACCATACCTGCAGGGCTGGGATAAACTGAAACTGCCCCCACCTTCAGCTCTCCCCTTTCATCTGTTGACAGGGAACTGAATCCAGCTATTTCCTAGTTTCTCAGGACAGGAAGCCCCACTGAGTCCTGGCCTCATTACTAGCCTCCATTTGCTTCTTTAAGAGAGGCTTCTCTCATCAGGTCAAAAGAAAACAGGCCAGTAGTAGTGATGCCACCTACTACCATGACAACGATCTGAAGCTCTGTGAGGGGTCCCCCTTGCCTTGAAGTACAGGCAAGACTGGAAAGTGGAAGGGGCCTCCCACGAAAAGGGACGGAGCATGAAGCGATTTGCACAGCCCTGCTTCCAAAGCAAAAGGGAGTCATAATTGCACCACCCAATGAGACAGGATAGGGTGCTTGGCCCCCCACAAAAAAGCAATCCTGCCAAACCTCAGACAAGGAAAATTCAGGACATAGACCACTTCTCTCGCGTACTTTGCCAGAGAAGTTGAATTCAAAGTGGACCTGAGTTTCCTTCAGCAGCAACATCTGACCACACTAGGTGACACACCAGTGGCCCAGGGCTTGAGGCACAGGGCTGTCACCCAGAGACTTGCTTATGTTAGTGGTAAGCACGCAAGACTTCGTCAGCAACCTGCGAAAGACACAAGGTGGAGTCCTGGGCTGGGAGTCAAAGATTAAAGATGTGAAGCAATCATACAGGGCCTTTCGTAAACCTCAGTCTCCTTTCTGAGAAGCAAAGGTGCTGGCAGAGAAGCCTAGTCACTAGTCTAGCATTTCCTCAGATTAATGATTAATCAAGCTGTGTTCCAGACAGCCTTGAGAAGATAGGCAATGGTAGAAAAGACGAATGAAGGCTACCCTCTCCTGTTCTTCCTTTGTGGTAGGGTTGTTGTATTTTGGGTACTCATAAGAACCTTGGATAAAGCCAATTGCCCATCTAGTCCAGCATCCTGTTCTTACAGTGGCCAACCAGGTGACCTAAAGGGAAACCAGCAAGCAGGATCTGAGCACAAGCAGCACTCTCCCCTTCTGTGGCATCTAGCAACGGGTATTCAGAAGAATTGCTGCTTCACTGGATGACCCCAAGCTCTAGTGCCATGAGAGAGGGAGAAAACGTCTCTATCTGTGCCATGCATGATTTTGTAAACGTCTATTGTGTCACCTCTTACCCGCTGCAAGCAGGATTTCAGCACAAGAGCACTCTCCTCCACCCCTGTAGCTTGCAGCAACCAGCATTTAGAAAAATTGCTGTATCTAACTGTGGAGGCAGAGCACAGCCGTTGCGGCTAGTAGCTAATGATAGCCTTATCCTCCATGAATTTGTCTAATCCTCTTTTTAATCTATCCAAGCTGTGGGAGCTAGTTCCAAAGTTTATGTGCTGCGTGGAAAAAGTGCTTTATTTTCTCTTCCTCAATCTTCCAACATTCAGCTTCACTGGATGTCCATGAGTTCCAGTGTTACGGGAGAAATAAAACTTTTCTGTATCCCGTTTCTCCATGCCATGCATTGTTTTATAAACTTTCATCACGTCATCTCTTACTCACCATTTCAAAAGGAAGCATTACTAAAGGAAGTCAAATATAAAATACACATTTTTAACAGCACAATTAGCCAAATAATAAAATATTGTCATATGTTTAGATACAGAGGGTGCTTGCTGTGTGTTAAGCTGCTACCCCAACCCTCTAAATTCCAAAAAAAGAGAATTACTTGAAGGGAAAAATCCCCCAGATTGGCATCAGCATTTTGTGGAATCGGGAGAACTGCCTGGTTTGCTGGCTTCAACCCAGGGATTTCCATATAAGTCTTCTGTTCCTCTGAAGCTCTGCTGGTTAGACCTGAAAAGAGAAATTAACTGCAGCGAATGCCACCTGATGCAACATAAAGAAATGAACGTCCAAGACTCCTGGTAAGATCTCACCCAGTTAAACATGTTTACATGCTGGCTTCAGGCTTACCAGAACAATAAACAAAACCAAGGAAACCAAATCATTGTGCCCTGTCCAATGTATCTTGCTCCCACAAAAAAAAAAATTACCCACCAAGAAGAATTGGCATAATTTCCTTTTTCCTTACAAATTAGCCCAAAGAGCTGAGACCAGGTTTGATCTTTTGATTCATTCATTATTACAGTCAGGGCTGATGGCAGGGCAGCAGGTGCAGCTGGGGCCCGGCAGTCCAGAGGGGGTCCTGACTAACTTGCACATGTTTTATGTTAACATATTAACAAAATATGTATTTCATCTTCAATGCACGCACAATTCCAAAATAATAGCTTGCAAACTTGTGCCGTGAACTAAGCATCAACAGCAAGTTAGCTCCGTCAGTAGACCAAGAGACTCTTAATCTAATGGTTGTGAGTTCAAGCCTGCACCGCAGGGGGCTGGACTAGATAACCCTTGTGGCCCCTTCCAATTCTATGATTCTTCCCCCCGCAAAAAAAAATAAAAATCATTTTTATTTTACACTTGAAACAATAACATTTCAAATAAAAGAAATACACAATTGATATTAACTCCCCTCTTTTCCACTACATATTCTAATTTCTCCCTGTATCTTGTTTTCCTCATGTTCGTATCTCAGTATTTTTTTTACTGCTGAATTTATTCCATTACTGTTAACTTCTTAATATGTTTACAATATGCCTCTAAATATTCCACAAAACATTTCCAATCTTCCTCAGATAGTTTTTTTATCCTGATCTTTTATTCTGCTTGTCAGTCTTGCCATTTCTTGTTGAAGGGAATCAACCCAAGGAAGGCCACAGGGCAGGATGGGGTAGCTGGAAGGGTATTGAGAGACTGTGCAGATCAACTAGCAGGAGTTTTCACTGGGGTTTTAAACTGATCCCTACCCCAGGCTACTGTACCATCCTTCCTAAAGCCTTCTATTATTGTTCCAGTACCAAAAAAATCTAATCCGGAAAATCTGAATGACTTCCGTTCAGTAGCACTCACACCTGTAATCATGAAGTGCTTTGAAAAGCTGGTACGAAATTATGTTATTGCCTGCCTACCAGAGGGACTGGACACATTCCAATGTGCCTATAAAACGAAAAGATCGACACAGGATGCTGTGGCGATTGCCCTCCATGCTGTTCTTGCACATTTGGAGCAGTGGGGGGGGGGGCTATGCCAGACTGCTTTTGGTAAATTTCAGCTCAGCATTTAATACCATTCTACCGCAATGTCTGATGTCTAAATTGGGAGATCTGGGGCTCCCGCTATCACTTTGTAGGTGGATATTGGACTTTCTGTCAGATCGCCCCCAGAGGGTTCGGCTGAGCCCTTATACCTCTAATATGCTTAGGACTAACACAGGGATGAGTGCTTAGTCCGCTCCTTTATACTCTCTACACGTATGATTGTGTCGCTGCTCACCCTAGTAATAAGGCTGTCAAATTTTCAGATGACACAACCGTGATCGGGCTCATCTCCGATAAGGAGGGTGAAACGGACTATAGAGATGAGGTGGAGCGTCTGACAGAGTGGTGCAGAGTTAATAACTTGCTCATAAATACAAAGAAAACAAAGGAGCTTGTGGTGGACTTCAGGAGACAGAAGAACGATGTCCAGCCACTTTTGATTGACGGAATCTGCGTGGAGAGGGTAACAACGTTCAGATTTCTGGGCATCAAGTTAGAAGAGGATCTGCCCTGGAGTGTCAACACAAGGGGGCTTGTGAAGAAGGCACAGCAGAGACTGTACTTTTTGAGAATTCTAAGGAAAAACCATCTTCCGCAAAAGCTGCCGCTTGCCTTCTATCACTGTGCCACTGAGAGCGTGCTCACTTATGGTTTATGTGTGTGGTACAGAAGCTGCACTTCTCGGGATAGGATAGGGTTGTGCAGAATTATTAAAACAGCAGAGAGCATTCTTGGCTGCTCACTCTCCACCTTAGAACAAATCTATATCATCAGGTGCACAGAAAAGCACTAGACATATCAAGAGATCCATCGCACCCTGGTCACCATTTCTTCGAGTTCCTGCCATCGGGACGGAGATACAGAGCAATGAAGGTGAGAATGTGCCATCTCAAGAACAGTTTCTTCTCTAGAGCAATTTCGGACTTAAATGGAAAGTCTGGACTTTGAAATCATCTTATTTTACTTGTTATATTGTATTGTATCGTATTGTACTGTTTGAATTAGTGTTTTGTAGTTATTTTAAATTTATGTGCAGTGCATTATCTGAGTGGATAGAGTAATTTCGCTGTTGCCGCAAGGGGACAATGACAATAAAGATTATCTATATCTATCTATCATTTCTATATATTCTATTAACTTTGTCTGCCACTCTTCCTTCGTTCTTCCTATCTCTGAGCATACACCATCCATGCAGTTGTAGTAGCATACATAAAAAGAGATTTGCGATCCGTGGGTATATTTACATCTGTTATGCCTAAAAGAAAAGCTTCTGGGTTTTTAAACATTTTTTTCAACTCATCATTTCCCAGAAGTTTTTAACCTTTTCGCTTGTCCACCATATATGATAAAATGTGCCTTCTTTTTCTTTACATTTCCAACAACTACCAGTTTCAGTTTTATACATCTTAGCTAATTTACTTGGCGTTAAATACCTATAGATCATTTTCATATGGTTTTCCTTCAGTGAGTAACATGCAGTAAATTTTAGATCTTTTCCCCATAATTTCTCCCAGGCACTCATTTCTATATTATGCCCTTTATCTCTTGCCCAATGGATCATATATATTGTTACCCATTTACCAAATGAATTTTACCAATTCATCTTTTGTCTCCCATTCTACAGGTAATAGTAGTTAATACATTTTAGAAATTATTCCTCTTTACTATCAATAATCTCTCTTTCAAATTGTGAACTTTGGGTCGAAAAACCCCTTCTTTTGTCCAGTTTTAACACATCATGTATGTGATGATACTGTAACCAATCCATCACCACTTGTCCAAGTCCCTCCTTTTTAAAATCTTACCACTTCTGAAAAGTCCAAAAGTTCTCTATAAGTTGCCCAGTGTCCTTCCATGTTACGCCAACTCTATGATTCTATGATTTCTGAGTACTTCCAACCGTCTATGAACATTCGCTTCTACACTTTGACAATATGACAGCACAGTCTCATCTTACGATGTGGTCACATTTGTAGGTTTTTGTAAGTGAACACCATGCGAATATAATGAAGTACAAGTTGAATGTTTCAAGTGTTTGACTAGTTCAGCAATGATCGTGTAGATGCTTATATACTTATACTACTGATATAAGTCATTAGGATATTAACATTTTCAGCAGGTACAGTACAAAAATATCATATTTATTATGAACACCCAAATGAGATCATGAATTTGTTTTACATCCCATGTAAATACTTTTTAGCCAGTACAGTGGTACCTTGGGTTAAGAACTTAATTCGTTCTGGAGATCCATTCTTAACCTGAAACTGTTCTTAACAGTTTAGGGAAGCCCTGTTTAGGGAAGCTTTTAATGTGTGATATTTTAATGTATTTGATTTTTTTTGGAAGCTGCCCAGAGTGGCTGGGGAAATCCAGCCAGATGAGCAGGGCACAAATAATAAATATTATTATTATTATTAACCTGAGGTACCATTTTAGCTAATGGGGCCTCCCGCTGCCTCCGCTGCACGATTTCTGTTCTCATCCTGAAGCAAAGTTCTTAACCCGAGGTATTATTTCTGGGTTAGCGGAGTCTGTAACATGAAGCGTCTGTAACCTGAGGTACTACTGTATGCCCTTGCTTAGGGAGGCCTGGGGTGGGGGGATTTTCACCATGGTCTAAACTTGCATTCAGCACCACTGATTACAGTAACACAAAAGAAGCAGAACAGCCTCTGAAAATAAGCAAAGATGGCCTTAATTTTTCTCCAGTGGTTGCTGTTTTAAAACTGGCCTCCCACCAATGAAGGACCTCTTCCTTCTGTATACAGGACCCTCTCTGTGTATAGAACTTTCCAAACCTGTCCTGAGTTTAGGATGAAAGCTCTAGTTGCTTTTTAAAGATTACAAATTACAAATCTGCAACCTTACTAAGCTGCAGAAAATCTAAGTAAGTGAAATAGACCTACTTTTCCAGGGTTCGGACATGTTTGCGTAAGTGATGACCCCGCAGACAGCCAGAAAGGCAAACAGGAAGAGGATCAAGCTCCGCTGAAGGCGGGACAGCTGCTTCCATTTCTGAGATTGAAACAATATAGAGAGAAATCAGAAATGCAAATATAATAACTGTGCTGTTTATATAGCAATATATAAATAATGCCAAAAACCCTCACAAGTCTAAATCAGAAAAGAGCCCTAGCTCATGACATGAAGGCATTGACACCACAGGTCTCTATGTGAGTTTTCACAAGCTGAACTAAACACTTCCCAATACAAAAATAAAAAATTCCTTCCAGTAGCACCTTAGAGACCAACTAAGTTTGTTCTTGGTATGAGCTTTTGTGTGCATGCACACTTCTTCAGATACCAAGAACAAACTTAGTTGGTCTCTAAGGTGCTACTGGAAGGAATTTTTTTTAAAAAAAAATTTCGTCTAGACTACGGCATACCAACATGGCTACCTACCTGTAACTTAAACACTTCCCAGTTTATATCTCCCTTTTCACTCTACACAGAAAAGCAAGGATGCATCCCTGAAGCAATTATGTAGACAGTGTTCCTTTACCACATATGAAACTTTACAATAAGGGTGGGCAGGCTTCAGCTTTGCTGGATCCACTTTGCTTTTTTTACTGGAACCCCAAGATAGACCAGACCATATCAAAAAACAAAATCTTAGGATGAAAGACTTCTGAGCCCAGGAACTTCTTATGAGCACCAGAACTGAGCGGAGCACACAGCCCTTCTACATAAAATATCCACTCTGGGTTCCCGCCTCCCCAGTTTTCAGTATTTCAGCAATATTTGGGGTAAATTTGTTGGTGCCATTGTTAGGAACACAGGATCTTCCAACATTCAGTGAGTATAAAGGAAGAAAAACTCTATCCACTTTCTTCATACCAAGCATCATTTTATAAACTTCTATCTTGCCATCTCTTATTCGCCTTTCCCCCTAAATTAAGAAGTCCCAAATGCTGCAAACCTCCCTCATCGGAAAGTCACTCCAACCCCAACCGCCAACTGATAATTTTGGTTGCCCTCCAACTCTACAATAACATTTTTGTGGTAAGGCAACCGGAACTGTACCTGTACTCAGTAAATCTTTAAGCAACTGGGAGTGAGAAATCATTCTTGATGTTCTTCAGATTACCCAGAGATCTAGCAGTGAATCCCAATCTACCTACAGGTCTTGACTTATTTTCAGCCCACTCTGCTCTATAGTATAATACACACACACACACACACGTCCCTTCTATAAGGACTTAAAATCTGAAATTTAACTGTTGGGAGAGAGGAGGGGAGGGGAAAGGAACAAACTGCAAGCAAGCACAGTTAAACAACTTAAATTGCGCTGTGACTGTGGAGAAGCCGACAAGCTTTGGTAGAAAAAGTTAGAGCAGATGAGCAGTCCTGCTGGATCAGACTGACCAGTCCAACACTCTGTTCCAACAGATCCCAGCCAGATGCCTCCTGGAAAGTCCGAAAAAGGAAATACAACAGCCTCCCTGGCCTCTCTCTGTTGAATGCCTCCAGCATCTCCTCCTGCTTCTGAACACAGATGCTAAATAAAAATCACTGATATAATTAAACAAAGAAGTAAGAAGAATCCTGCTGAATGACATGAAAGTTCCACCTAGTGCGACATCCTGCTTCCAACAGTGACCAGCCAGGTATTTCCAGAAAGCCCACAAGCAGGGCAGGAGGGCAAGAACCCCCTCCCTATGGCACTCAAGAAGCACACTGCCTCAGAACATGGAGGTTCTATGCAGCCACCATAGCTATTCCGTTAAGGAGGGATTAGAAAGGAGAGAGATGGCACCACAGACTGAATTGTTTCAAGATGTATTATAAGGATTATAAAGGGAAGCAACACGAACCTTCCTTGTCCCACACGCCTCCACAATTGCCCTGATTTCACTGCACTTGGGCACCTCCCTCTCTTGTCAGCATCTTGCCTAAACCAAAAACAAGAAACACGATGGCCAATACAAGTAGTATATATTTTTCTATCATGTATAATAACAGTAAGACAACGGACAGTGATCCGGTATTAACACTGTTTCATATACAAATAACTGCAAAATAAATAGACAAAAAATTAAACGAAAACCTGCATGGAAATGTATCACAGTCATCCATGAAATCAATATATCTACTATAAATGATACAATGCAACATAACAATGATAATGATAATGTAACATAATAGCATACCTCAATATACATTGGAAGCAATTTTCTACGGAGCAGTGTTCATACGAATATGTAACCACTGCTGGTAGTTCTCAGGATTTCGGGAGCTAATAAACCTACTCGTCTCACCAGGTGCATTCCATTACAATCATGTATGAGCACAGTTAATGCAACATCACTCCTTGACCAAAGCTAAATAAAGCCACCAAGATCCAGGTCCGAATTCAATCCTTCCGGATGAAGCGTCCTGAACATAAAAATAAATTGAGATTCTATTCGTCTTAAGGTCATTAAATTGATAAAGAGACATTGGCATATCCTGTGGAATATTCCTGGTTGTTTGGAATTTCCTCTCATAGGTCTTAGAGGTCTTAGGTTTACATATTCGTATGAACACTGCTCCGTAGAAAATTGCTTCCAATGTATATTGAGGGATGCTATTATGTTACATTATTATTGTTATGTTGCATTGTATCATTTATAGTAGATATATTGATTTCATGGATGACTGTGATACATTTCCATGCAGGTTTTTGTTTATTTATTTTTTCTATTTATTTTGCAGTTATTTGTACACAAAACAGTGTTAATACCGGATCACTGTCCGTTGTCTTACTGTTATTATGCATGATAGAAAAATATATACTACTTGTATTGGCTGCAGTGGTGCTTGTTTTTGGTTTCTTCTTGAAGATTGCATCACAGAGGTTCTTTGGTTTACTAAGCATCTTGCCTAAAACAAAAACAAAAAATGCCAGAGATTCCTCTTACGTACAACACAGCTCATGAGATCTGCATCAAGGCTGCTTCTTGACTTTTTCATGGCTTCACAGCAGCAGCTTTTATGAGGAAAACACAGAGCCAGTTCTCTGTTCAAGGTTTCTTTTTCAAAAAGGAAGCTGCCAGGGCTAATGCCACCTCTCTGTTTCCTGTCGCACCCCAGAGGTCTGTCTTTTGTTGTTGTGAAGATTCAGTACCCTGCCTACACCTTGAAGGTACAACACCTGCTGCCAGCATCATGAACTGATGCAAGTTGCTTTGGAGAAGAAATTTTGGTCTGAAAATCAAGGGGAGGGGGGACAATAAATAGGAGGAGAGGCCTACCAATGACTACTAATTGTGATGGCTGTATGAGCCACCAGATTTCAGAGGCAGCATGGCCCTGAGTATCAGTTGCTAGGAAGCAACAATGAGAGGGGAGTTGCATTTATGGCTCACATGTGGGCTTTCTATTGGGCAACTGGCTGCCTACTGTGGGAACAGGATGCTTGACCTGACAGGCCCCCTCTGGCCTGATTGAACTATCAGAAGAACATAGGAGGAATGGGCTGGAACGCCTGAGTGCAGAGTACTAGATATTAGCAGTATCAAACTGGGGGGGGGGGTGTGCCTTTAAGGCTTCCTCCAAGGCTTCCAGTGAGGGGGGGCATCTGGTTGACCACTGAGGGAAGCAGGATCCTGGACTCCACGGACCTTTGTTCACATAAAGGTAAAGGGACCCCTGACCATTAGGTCCAGTTGCAAACGACTCTGGGGTTGCAGCGCTCATCTCGCTTTACTGGTAGAGGTAGCCAGCGTACAGTTTCCGGGTCATGTGGCCAGCATGACTAAGCCAATTCTGGTGAACCAGAGCAGCACACGGAAATACTGTTTACCTTCCCGCCGGAGCGGTACATATTTATCTACAGTAGTACCTCAGGTTACATACGCTTCAGGTTACAGACTCCACTAACCCAGAAATAACGCTTCAGGTTAAGAACTTTGCTTCAGGATAAGAACAGAAATCGTGCTCTGGTGGCACAGCAGCAGTGGGAGGCCCCATTAGCTAAAGTGGTGCTTCAGGTTAAGAACAGTTTCAGGTTAAGAACGGACCTCCAGAACGAATCAAGTTCTTAACCCGAGGTACCACTGTACTTTCACTTTGACGTGCTTTTGAACTGGTAGGTTGGCAGGAGTTTGTTCACATATCTATCTTTAAAAGCTGAAAGGATCACAGCAGGGGCAGGAGTCTATTAATCTAAACTGTAAAGTCCAGGTTTGTTCTCAAAACATGTTGGAATTGAGATTCTTATAAATTATTACTAATGGTCCAGTTTCCTGCACCTATGGGACTCTTCCTGTTCTTTTTATAAACCTGCCCTTTGAAGGAACAACGGTAAACATGCCAACATTTACTATCCATTACCCTTAAATATTAAGATTGCTGGAAGAAATATCAACAACCTCAGATATGCTGATGACACAACCTTGATGGCAGAGAGTGAGGAGGAATTAAATAATCTTTTAATGAGGGTGAAAGAGGAGAGCGCAAAATATGGTCTGAAGCTCAACATTAAAAAAAACAACTAAGATCATGGCCACTGGTCCCATCACCTCCTGGCAAATAGAAGGGGAAGAAATGGAGGCAGTGAGAGATTTTACTTTCTTGGGCTCCATGATCACTGCAGATGGTGACAGCAGTCACGAAATTAAAAGGTGCCTGCTTCTTGGGAGGAAAGCAATGACAAACCTAGACAGCATCTTAAAAAGCAGAGACATCACCTTGCCGACAAAAATAGTTAAAGCTATGGTTTTCCCAGTAGTAATGTATGGAAGTGAGAGCTGGACCATAAAGAAGACTGACTGCCGAACAATTGATGCTTTTGAATTGTGGTGCTGGAGGAGACTCTTGAGAGTCCCATGGACTGCAAGAAGATCAAACTTATCCATCCTTAAAGAAATCAGCCCTGAGTGCTCACTGGAAGGACAGATCCTGAAGCTGAGGCTCCAGTACTTTGGCCACCTCATGAGAAGAAAAGACTCCCTAGAAAAGACCCTGATGTTGGGAAAGATGGAGGGCACAAGGAGAAGGGGACGACAGAGGATGAGATGGTTGGACAGTGTTCTCGAAGCAACTAGCATGAGTTTGGCCAAACTGCGAGAGGCAGTGAAAGATAAGGGGTGCCTGGCGTGCTCTGGTCCATGGGGTCACGAAGAGTCGGACACGACTGAATGACTGAACAACAACAACCCTTAAATATTACCCTTTAAAAACCCATTCAATCAACCATTACAATAATAATAATAATAATAATAATAATAATAAAACATCACAAACCGGGGGGGGGGGAGGAGAGCAAACAGAATCCACTGCAGCACCTCCTCCAGCTGCACTCTCCCACACCCGTTCTGCACAAGGTGATTGAGAGCTGGTGCTGATGTAGTGGTTAGGAGGTCAAGCTAGGACCTCAGAGACCAAGGTTCAAACCCCCACTCACTCATGAAGCTCACTGGGTGGCTTTGGGACAATCACTGCATCTTGGCCTAACCTACCCAACAGGGTTGTTGTGGGGATTAAATGAGGGAGTGGCTCACACTGCATGCTTTATTATGGCACTCAGAACCATGTACCTTGAGCTCCTTGGAGGAGGTGGGATATGAAAGCAATCATTCAGTAATTCTACAACAATACATACATATGATTCAGAAAAGTGAGGCAGAAATCCAACCAGTGCAGCTAATGCAACCATTTCAGACTGCAGGGTAGGGAATCAGAGGAAGTTACTGCATTTCTCACCTGGCCCTACAACTAAATCTAAATCTCAAGGGCTGTCACATGGAAGAGGGAACAAACTTGTTTTCTCCAGCTCTAGAGGGGAGGACTTGAACCCATGGATTCCAGTTACAAAAAAAGGAGATTCCGACCAAACATCAGGAAGAACTTTCTGTGACAGTAACAGCTGTTTGACAGTGGAACGGTCTCCCTCAGGAGGAGGTGGACTCTGGGTGGTCATCTGTCCTGGATGCTTTAGCAGAGATTCCTGCGCTGCAGGGGGCCGGGCTGGATAACCCCCGGGGTCCCTTCCAACTCTACAGTTCTATGACTCTTAGCTGCTCCATTTGGATTGGATTGGTGAGTTTGGAAGGGGAAAGTAACCACCCTAAGGACAATGGCAGGCATAGGCAAACTTGCCCCCCCCCCAGATGTTTTGGGACTACAACTGCCACCATCCCTGGCCACTGGTCCTGTTAGCTAGAGGTCATGGGAGTTGTAGTCCCAAAACATGTGGAGGGCCAAGTTTGGGGATGCCTGGACTATGGCTATGCAATGCCCACCCTCGGGACTTCCTGTCTTTTCAAGGCTTAACGCACGCACGCATGCGCCCTTGCGCGGCACTTCCCACCCCGGCCTGAAGAGGGCAGAGCAGAGCGCCGCGGCCCTTATTGCCCCTCCCGCAGAGGGCGCCGCTCGGCCCCTCTACGCACCACCCCACCGCCAGACCCTACTCTATGGCTTCTCCCCTCACCCGCCAGCAGGAGCGCCTCCGCCAGGCCTTGCTGTTGTTGTAGCCGCCGCCGGCCGCCGCCGCTGCTGCCTCGAGCGCCCCGCCGGGGCTGAGGGTCACGGTGATGAAGTCCCGCCTGGTGGAGGGTGGCAGCGGCGTCGAAGAGGAGGCGGCGGAGGAGTACATGGCGGCGCGGGCAGTGGCCCCTCAGGATCCGCGGGCTGCTCCTCCGCCGGCTGCCATGTTTTTTTTGAGGTTTTTTTTCCCCCTCGCGTCCGCCGAGCCCATAGAGATGAAGGCGCAGAGCGGCCGCTTCCGCGTCTGCGCTCTCCTTCCCTCGTCCGTGGGTGGGTGGGGAGGAAAGCTCTATGGTTGTCTCCTTAGCAACTGCGCCCAGGGAGAGCCTGGGAACAAGGCCGCGGGGCCTTTTCTTGTATTCCCCTGTGATGAAAGGGTTAAAAGCGGCCCCGCCAGCAAAAAGGCTGTTTGCCATGGCCGTGGTTCCCCGCCAAGAAATCACAAGCGACTTTTTATAAGGACATTGGTGTGGCCTTGTTGTGTTTATTGCCATTTTATATACCGCGCTCCGCTCCCCACCTCAGAGGACCTCAGTGGGGTGGGCGTGGGTCTCCCTCTCGCCGCTTTGTCCTCACAACAACCCTGAGAGAGTCAGTGCCTGGCCTGAGTGGGGAGCTGAGCCCTGATCTCTCCAGCCACAGCTGTCAACCCTCCCTGCTGTTTCCTAATTCTATAATAAGGGAATTCCCCCCCCCCAAAAAAAGGGAAAGGTTGACAGCTATGCGACCACTGCACCAAACTGGCTTGCAGAGAGATGAAAGATGCGTGAAATTATCTAAAATGTATAAAATAAGTAATAAGTGTTGGAAATGTAAGGAAAAAGAAGGAACATTTTAGCATAGGTGGTGGGAATGTAAGAAAGTGAAAAACTTCTGGGAAATGATATATAACGAGATGAAAAATATGTTTAAATATACATTTGTAAAAAGACTAGAAGCTTTTTTACTTGGTGAAGATATTAGTAGACAAGATAAAAAAAACTGTTTTTATATGCTATGACGGCTGCAAGTGTACTATTGGTACAGAAATGGAAACGAAGAATTACCAATGAAGGAAGAATGGCAGATGAAATTAATGGACTACACAGAATTGGACAAGATGACAGGAAGAATTCGAAACTGGCGGGACCAGAGGTTCTTGGAAGAGATTTGAGAATTATTTGAAAAGCAGTTGTAAACAACAAATTACGCTAGTAGGTTTACAAGAAGTTTTGTAAGGAGGACTTTATGAAATATTACAGAAAAAAACTTAGGAAGATGATAATTGCTTATAGATTATTAAAAGTAATAGTGAAATTATGAAAACACAAGGTATGAAAATTGGAAATCTTTAGACGTGGTTGATGGAAGTCCAAGAAATATTATATAAAATACAAAACAATGTTAAATGATGTTTGGAAAATAGTTGTTCACCTGCTTGTCTTTTGCAACTTTTATTTCATGGAATTGTAGCATTGGAAGGGACCCTGAGGGCCATCCAGTCCAGCACCCTGCAATCTCAGCTATTTTATTATATGCCTGCTACTAAGAAGTGTCTGAGGCAACTTGCAATATGAAAGTGCTTTTAATTATTTATCTCTCAGAAAACTCCCCACAAATGGGAATTTACCATGTTGACAGAACTGCAAACCTCAAAGTGGGATTTTGGATCACACTGCTTGCTTTAATATGGCACTCAGCACTTTGTGTTTAATATCTGTTAAGACATTTATCTATACTGAGTCTTTCATCATAAACCAGGAGTGACTTATTTGTGGACCTCCACATGTTGGGACTACAATGCTCATCAGTCTCAGCCCAGCCTGACCCGTCAGGGATGAAGTCTGTAGTATCTGGAGGGTCACACATTAACCCTGACCTAAAGGATGTTGTTATTGCCCATTCCGTCAAGCAGCCTTATGTTGACCAGAAAGCACGGGCATGCTTTTGCCCAGAATTTTTTTTCATCTTTGGCACAATGGTGGAATGCTGCTAATTAGCAGAATGCCGCTAATTGGCTCACGGAAAACATACTGCAAAAGAAATCGGACCACTAATGGACAGGAAGGGCTCTGGATCCGTGTTACTCCTCAGTAACTCCTCAACTTTTCATATGGCACTGTCGTGTCTGGCCTTTCAAGGACCTTAGTTTTCCATTTGCAGATCTTCTGATATTGCTCACATTTAAAAGCTTTTATTTTGGCAACTAAAACTTTAAAAAAATTATTATGGCTGCAAACTTGTTTTTTTTTTTTTAAAGAAGTTCTGTAAATGTGGGCGGTATCAGCTGATACGTGAAGACAGAAGTGGCAGAGTAAGATTTTCAGTGGGCAGGAACCATCAGAAGCCTTGCCCTTCTATTGGCCAGCAGGAAGAGAATAAGTTGCTCAAAAAATAAATACATTATGCAAGCTGTCATGATTTGCGTCATTTACACAGCTGAGCCTTTCCTTGCCATCCAATCTGGATTGCCTGTGTGACTGCTGGTTTTTAGTGCAGAAGGCAGGTGGTCCTGTGTATATATAGCTTCCACCCACCCTGCATCCATGTCTAGGGAAGGAAACTAAAACTATGGAAGGGCAACTGATTTTGGGGTTGCTAGGGCTGGGCATTGCAACTCTTGCTGTGTTTTCTGTCTGTGTGCCAGGTCTCGGGAGTAGGGCCAGTTTTTAAAAAAGAAACACAAAAGGCAAGCTTGACTTTTAAAGGCACTTTTAATATGTGGAAATTACAAAATGGGCAATATAGGGTTTTCATCACCTTCTACCAGAACATGTATAAAGCAGCTTTCCCCAATGTGGTGCCTTCAGCTATGGCTGGATTCCCATCAGCCCCAGTCAGCATGGTCACAGATTAGAGAAACTGTAGTGTCCTAAAACAACTAGAGGGTACCAGATCACAGAGGGCATTATCAGTATCAAAAGATGGTTTGGGGATAATTAAAAAGGAGAAAGAAAACAATGCTACACAAAGATTTGTGAAGAGAGAAGCTTTCACACCAGTTTCAAAATGGCACTGCCAAAATAGATGCAATTCATATCCTGTCTCTTCCGCAGTCAGGGCAGTACTTCTCAGATGAGGCAAGAGATTTTGGACACAGACAATTCCTTTAACTTTGAGTGCGTAAAGTTCTTGCAAATGCACTCTTAGATAAGCACTGACTGCTCCTCATTGGAAGCTTATCTCCAAGGTCTGAAGCAGAGAGCTTTCTCCAGACCTACCACGTAACATCCTTTTAAGTGGAGTTGTCCATAATCAAACATGGGCCCTCCTGTTTGTTCTGCCACTGAGTCATGCTCCTCCAAGATAATACAGAGCCCCTAAACCCTGCATTGGTAAATCATATGTATGGAATATGTGCAGCACTATTTAGAGGTTCCTCAGCTATCTCCTGCCTCTCTGGTTCCTTTGAGTGTTGACACCACCAAAAAATCCCCCCCCCCCAAGGCTGCCTCCAATTTCAGCATTACACACAAGGGGCCTCTCAGCCATAGTAAGGATGGCGGGTCTTGTTGCAGAGAATGCTATCGGGACAGTCAAGGGCAGAAACGGAGGACTTCATCACTCTCCAGGCAGAGGGCAACCTAACAACCCCACCCCAGAAGCAGAAAAGTTAGAAGATTTTGGCTTTATAGTATCATAAACACTGATAGTTTCCTCAAAATTATTCTTTTCTTAATCATTAAAGCAATAGTCAAGCAAAAAGATGGCCTCAGAGGACAATCTTCCAAGTTGGGTCTTCATTCAAGCTCTTCTTAATGTTTCCGCTTTGGTTTCATCGAGAAGAAAAGGTGACTGGAGGTCTTTGGCTTTCAGGTACATCTCTAGTCCCTGCAAAAGAAAACAATTTTGAGCCAAAGGCCACATTCCCTTATGGGCAAGCTTTCAGAGTTTGCATGACAGTGATGGTCAGGGCCAGAGATGAAAGTGGGTGGAGTAACCAATGTAGCTTGCTTCCGCGGAACATGTCAAGAGGCACCGACACAGTTCAGCCAAGGCAAAAGCACTCACAGCAGCAGGAGAAGTGGGGCAGGTGGCTTGCAGAGAGTCCTAACGACCAGAAAAGCCATTAAATTCCCAGGCCTGAGGTTCTCCACCAATTTTTAAATCTGACCATGACTTTTGCCCCTAACTCAGAGGTATGAGGTATCTGTGGCCCTCTAGATGTCAGATGCCAACTCCCAGCAGCCTCAGCCAATGGTTGGAGATGATGCAAGTATGAGTTGAGTTGCTGCTAGAGAGCCAGAGGTTTCCTCCTGCTGCTCTAAGTGTAACCCATCTTTCAGCCTTTATTTCCTGTTACATGCTGATTCTCCCTTAAGTCCCTCCTGCCTATCCTGGATTTTAAACCTCCGTAGGCAGGGACCTGCTTAGGTTGTTAACTCCAAAAGTGACATACATACACTTGTAAAACAATCAAAAAGATTAATAATAATAATAATAATAATATGAAGGAAATGATTCTTAGCTGCTTTTCTTTTTTTATTATTCTGACACAACAGTATTTTTGTTTGTTTGTTTTACTGTCCCATGTAATTATGTGTAACCAGCATCACGAATTCCAAATGGAGAAAAGCCTATATAGCTCTGTGGTTCCAGGCTATGGACTCTGCCACAGTTGAAAGAAGCTATTGCCTGATCCCTTATGAAGAGAGAGTTTGCCCATGTGGAGTTTTACCCCATATGTGCCATCTTGGCCGAACATTCTTCAGTCTCGGGGCTCTACAACAGGCATAGGCAAACTGACCCTCCAGATGTTTTGAGACTACAATTCCCATCATCCCTGACCACTGGTCCTGTTACCTAGGGATGATGGGAACTGTAGTTCCAAAACATCTGGAGGGCCGGAGTTTGCCTATGCCTGCTCTACAACATCCCCAATATTCTTTGCACTGGCTCAGAAATAAGAACTTATTTCCCTTAGATAAGATACTGAATCCTTAGCAGGAGTTCACATAAAATGGTGCCCTCACCTCCCCAAAGTAAGAGACTAGAGGTGAAATCTCACATACAGCGGGTGGTTCGTCATCTCCTGATAAACTGAAAAGAGAGGAAAATGAAAATAATGTCTCTCTGCAAACGTAATAGAAGCCACAGTAAGGAGAGGCAGGCAGGCAGCCCAAGGCAGCAATAGAGATTGCTCAACGCAGCCCCAGGCCAACTTCACATTTCATAGCATCTGTTTGGTTTTGGTATTTTAAAGCTAATCCACCAAGGGTGCCTGGAAGACAAGTGAAGATAAATGAAGTAAACAATGAACAGAAGCACCAGAGCATTAGCCGAGTGTTTTCCCCTTGCCACTTGAATAACTGCAAGCAGAATGCGCAACTGCAGTGTACTTCTGTATGCAGGAGATTGGACTAGATGACACTTTGGGTCCCTTCCAACCATGCAATTCTATCATTCTATGGCCTCACAAACCCGGGACAGGGAGAAAGGCACCCCAGATCAGAGAGGGTGACCCCGATAAGCTTTGAATCCTGAAACCTGCGCCTTATTATTATACCCCACCTTTAAAACAAAACAAAATAAAACCTTCCCTGGGCCATATTAAGGGCTTGGTCACAGCTTGTGACGTTAACACAACTTCTCCTAATCTAGTGCCTTCCAAATACTGCTGGAATACAACATCCATTTTGGTGGCTGCAGTGGATGGCTGGAATCCAGCCCCATCTTGGAGAAAGCTGCTCTACTGCAATCTTGCCCTCCCTGGTATAAACCCCAGAGGACGCAATTTATCTCCACAAGAAGATCTCAAATGCGCCATACATTTAAGGCTCTATCATACTACTTTGAACAGACATGCATCCTGGGAGCTGTGGTTTGCTAAGGCTGCTGAGAGGTGTTAGAAGACAACCCCCCACCCCAATTCCCCTCCCAAAGCACCAATTCCCAGAGTGGTTTAACAATCACCGGGGAACTCTGGGAATTGTAGCTCTGGGAGGGGAGGGTCTTCTAACAACTCTGAGAACCCTAACAAACTACAGCTCCCAGAATCCTTTGGGAGAAGCTACACCTGTTTAAACTAGTATCATAGTGCTTTAAATGTATGGTGTGAATGAGGCCAAAAATCTGTTGCAAGGATGTTAAACAGATATTTAAAAGTCCTGACCAGACCCCCAGCTATTCCCTGCTCAGAACTACAGCTTCCAGAGTTTCCTGGGAAGAGGGCTTGACTGCTAAACCACTCTATGAATTGCAGCCCTGTTAAGAGGAGTAGGGGGTCTTCTAACAACTCCCAGCACCCTTAAATAATTCCCAGGGTCCTTTGCAGGAAGCCATGACTGTTTAAAGTGGTGTGATACCGCTTTACGCATAGTGCCGATGGGAGCCACACACACAAACACACACACACAGTTTCACTGTGGCAGCATTCCATGTCATGTCACAAATTCATCTAGTGCACCCTGGCCCCTTGGGGTAAACTACAGTTCCCGCAATCCCTTGGGGAGGATAAATGGGAGCAGCCTTCACAGACCTTGGTTCCTCAGGTATCCTCTGGCCATTGCCATTGATAAATCTAGCTCCTGCCTTCACAGCCCAACGGTAGTGCTGGGAGAGGAGTGACCGGCGAGCTGTGGTGGGAGTGTCTTTGTCGGCCGCATCAGAGTTCTTCAAAGGCGAGAACTCCTCTTCCCTCGGGACCTCAAAGGCTACGAACTTCCTGTTAACAAAAGGGAGAAACTGGGGGCTTAAAATGGGAATTTCAGTTGCGGTCATGCCTTCCTGTATGTGTAGCGTGGAGCCATAGAGGCCACGGCACGTTCCAGAATCCTGGAAAACGTAACTTGCCATATCCACGAAAGGAATGCATTTGGAAGCAAGCAGGGAGACCTTGCAGGCTGTTCTCCAAGCTGCCAATTCCAGTTGGACTTGACTGCAAAAGCAAACTAAAGCCACATCCATACCAGACATCTAAAGCACTCTTATACCATAGGAAGGGACGTGGGTGGCACTATGGGTTAAACCACAGAGTTTAGGGCTTGCTGATCAGAAGGTCTACGGTTCGAATCCCCGCAATGACGGGGTGAGCTCCCGTTGCTCGGTCCCTGCTCCTGCCCACCTAGCAGTTTGAAAGCACGTCAAAGTGCAAGTAGATCAATAGGTACCGCTCCGGCGGGAAGGTCAACGGCGTTTCCGTGCGCTGCTCTGGTTCGCCAGAAGCGGCTTAGTTGTTCATGCTGGCCACATGACCCGGAAGCTGTACGCCGGCTCCCTCGGCCAGTAAAACGAGATTAGCGCCGCAACCCCAGAGTCGTCCGCGACTGGACCTAATGGTCAGGGGTCCCTTTACCATTACCATAGGAACCAGTCTGCACACTGCGGCCATCATCAGAGGCCCAGGAGGTCTGGAGAGTGGCAAAAGGAGAACAGGGACTTTTCTGTGGTGGCTTTCCGCTTGTAGAAAGCTCTCCCCAGCAAGGCTCGCCTGGTGCCATCATTACGTATCTTCAGGCACCGGGCAAAAACCTTCCTTTTTAACCAGGGTTTAGCTTTTAACCACCTATGGCCTTTTAGAGTGGGTAGGATGTTTTAAGGTATTTTTTCTTCCCCCCCCCCCCGCCCCCTGTTTTAATCTATGTAGGGTGTGGGCTTTTTAAGTTGCCATGCCCCCCCCCCAAAATGTGACTAATAAATTTAATAAACAAATAAATAATTTAGCCACCCCACCCCAAAAGTAGTCTAAGGGTGCTGAGTTCACAGGCCTATAATTCCCAGCACTCTTAACAAAATACAATCCCCATGCTTCTCCAGGAATATTAAAGCAGTATAAGGGTGCTTTTAATTTATGGTGTGAATGTGAACTAAATATTTCTAGACAGGTGATCTGAAAAACATGCTGCATTCAAGCTGGGTCTCTGGATTCTAGCAGAATGCAATCAATCACTATCTATCTATCTATCTACACGCATACCTCTACAGCACAATAGGTGTAAAGCACTGCTCAGAAAGCTTCTAATAAAGAAGCTTAAAATTCCACCGTTGTTAGTGGAGCCATCTGTGTTATTAGGAGCACAGACCCTTGGTTCAGCTAGCTCAGCACGGTCTACACTGGCTGGCAGCAGCTCTCCGGGGTTTCAGGCAGCGAGTCTTCCCCACGCCTCCTTTGAGACTGAACCTGGAACTTTCTGCATGCGAAGCAGATGCTCTTCCGCTGAGTTCCCACCTTTTCCCAATCCCTGATGGATTGCCACATTTACGTATTTTGAAAGGAGTTTTCTTTTGTTGAAAGTAATGCAGCTAGGCATATAAATTCCAAACGGTTTTCACAGGCAGCCCCACATATAACTCACGGTAGTAATCTAGAGGGCACCGGGGCACGCCATTCTGCCCTGTTACAGCGGCTGCGGCTGCACATGTAATGTTCTCATCCACTGACTGCAATAATCAATCCCTCAAAAAAAAAAAGAAAATGCTCTTGGGTGCCTGCCATTTTAATTCAGAAAAACAAAACCAGAAGCTATCAGAAGTTTGGGAGACACCTGCGTTGTCACAATTCCCTACCCTGTAGCTGCTGGTTCCATTATTATTTAGCAACCTGGTGCGCTCCAAATGTTTTGGACTGCAGCTGCCCAGCAGAGGCTGATGGGAGGTGTAGTCCAAAATATCTGGCAGGCACCAGGTTGGCCAAGGCCAATATTAGTGAGTCTCCCCAACTCTCCCGCCCCAAAGAATAGGATACAGAGAAAGAGAAAAGAGACACATCTGGCACTAACTTAGAAAACTGGAACACATCAAACACAAACTTCTCCAGCTTTATCCCGTTGGGTTTCAGCGGCTTCACCCGGTTGCCCTCCTGGTCAACGAAAGGGACTTTCTTGACAGCCACATGGCGTTTCAAGCAGGGCTCAAACTTCCTGTTGGGAAGGAAGGACAGAGGCATAAGCACACAGGAGATTTCCTCAAACTTTGCTCTGCTCAAAAGTTGTTGTGCAGCGAGATGACGACTCAGGGCTGCCCCAGGTCACTCCTTGCACTGCACATCTATCTGTCTTTTCACCTGCCTGAAATCTACTGCCACAATCAATGGGTCACCCTTGGATGATCCAGAGTTTCAGTGTTATGAGAGATGGAAGAACAGCTTCTGTCCAACTATCTTCATGCCTCTCTCTGCATTTCAGAGGGTTGGACCTGGTGGACCTTCCAACTCTACAATTATATGATTCTATGCACAAGTTTAATTTAAAAGGGGGGGGGGAAGTGGGAGGAAAGCTTCATCATGACACTTCTTGATCATATCTTCAGCTTTCCCTTCTGGCAGGGGAGCTTCACCCCCTTGATTATTTTGTTTCCCCACTTTTCTGCAGGAGGGGTGGTGTGTTTTACAAAGTGCTGGTGGGGCCCTTTCTGCTGAGCCGTTTTCATGGGGAAAAGGAAGGGGGAAAACTCTGCATAAGTTATTTTTGGCAATTCGCCGGACACTTCCTGGAAATCTTTGGATAATGATTCACTGTTTTATTGGAGTTGTTTCTGTGGGTTTCCTGAAATCTGCCTTTCAAACAGAAACTGTTTGAACTGTAGTTTAAGAGCTATACGACAGAGGCCGCTGTTTAGCTGAGCATGTAGGTAAGTTGTCTCTTTTCTGGCTGTCTGGATGACAGCAACCAAGTTTTTGAGTTCTGCTGTTTTCCCAATTACAGGACTAATTCCTTTGCATTAGAGCTTCATCAAAACAAGAACCTAAGAAGACCCCTGCTGGATCAGGCCAATGACTCCTCCAGTCCTGTTCTCACAGTGGCCGGCCAGATACCTGTGGGAAAGTGCAGGATCTGAGCACTTTCCACTGCTGTGTATTTTCCAGTAAATAGAAAGCAAACAATGAACTCAGGCCAACAATTACCATTCAATAAAGAGAATAATTCCTATTCACAACTCAACAGAAACCTTAGGAAACAAGAAACACACAACCATACAATTTATATAACGATACAATTTTCAAGAGCGCATGTCCCATCAAGAGGACAAACTTTATCTTTGAATAGTTTTCACAAACTGAAGATTTTTGGTGTAATGTTGCTGAATTCAATAATATTCAATCAAAGAGTTCAGGTTCCATTTCTATTAGGGAGTCTTTTGATGCAAAGTGCCAATGCGGCGTTTGATATAAGAGTCTTTTAAAGCAAGGTGGGGACCACAATAATCCAACGCCAGGACAGGGCCCTGTTTTGGTGTCTTTAACCATCGTCAGCCAAGTTTTAAAAGGTCAACGTGTACCCAATTATTCTCTGTGAGCCTTTGCCAGCAACTTATATTCAGAAACATTAATGTGGAGGCAGAGCATAGTCATTGTGGCTGGCAGCCATTCCAAACTTTACCCTCCATGAAATAGTGTTCATTATAGATTTTGACTTCTGCATACAGTATTGCTGAATAAAGTGAGTTTAAAAGCCTACTTGAAGCTGCCTGCTATAAAAATGGAAAAGCACAGCTTTAAGAGCGATGGAACGGGCAACCTCTGAAGGTGGTGGACTCTCCTTCTCTGGAGGTTTCCACACAGAGTTTGGATGTCAGGGATTCTTTAGCTCCGATTCCTGCACTGCAGGGGGGTTGGACTAGATGACCCTTGGGGGTCCTCTACCAACGCCAAGATTCTACAGCTTCTAACCAGAAAACTAGGAACTCATTTTGTCACAATCCTGATACAATGCTCAGATATGTATGCATCCCTTCCCACCCCCATTTCCCGTCAAAACTGATTTCCAGGGTGCAGACCCCACACTCATAAACTCTGAAACAGGTCTTGGGAAAGTGAATGCACAACTGCAGGACTTACTCTGTGACAGCCTTCAGGAAGTCAAGACTAAAGAAGTGATTGCAGATATTTCCAGCGCTGTATGTCAATCGGCCGTCCGCGTTTCTCCTCTGTGCCGTTTCCAAGGAGATCTCGCTGTATTCCACCACCTGGTATACTCCGTCCACAGAGCAAACCACCCCAACAGGCTCTGTGGGGTAGGCTTTTTCCACTACCTTAACAACAACAACAACAACAACAACAACAACAACAACAACAACAACAAATAGAATTTTTGGGCCAGAGTCAGGTAGCAAGTAAAATAACCGCAAAAAATGGATCAAGCAGGTGGAGGGGCTGGGTAATTCTTGATTCTACAGATCAAATCCAATTCCACTCAGAGGATGCTGGAGTCAAAAATTCACAAGGTCAATTAATTGGGTGCATAAATATGTTTGCCTGTTTGGCACGAGATTACTCAACTGTTGCCGGCCCAGGGAGTGGGGGGGAAGGGTCTCTGCCAGTCACCCCCTAACACCGTTCTAAGATTTTACCTAGGCACTGCCCATAGGTGTTCCAAGTTCATATAAGAAACTCACTTTTCATGTTTTGTTTCATTTTGCTTTAAGGGTACTTAAAGTTCCATATACTGCCCAACTCAGACGCTATCTATATTCAACATGTTTATGGTTCGGAGGCAGGCGGAAGACACGCAACACAATTACATGGAGGCAAAAGCAGATCTAGATGAGAGATAGGACCATTAGGTCCACTCGCGAATGACTCTGGGGTTGCAGCGCTCATTTCGCTTTACCTAGCAGAGATGGAGATCTTCTCTCTCACACACTCTTTCACACACACTTCCTCATCCTTAACCATGACAACCCTCCGCCCTGCACACAAGGGGTGCGACCCTCCCTGCCCAATATTTTGTTCTCTTTCACCTTAGCACCACAATCAGCCCCTTTCGAGACACAGAAACCAATGAAGACAGGATCTGCCATTTTGACAAGGATGTTGTCCACACAGTAGACATGGATGTACTGGACGCCACACCGCTCCATGTGCTCCAGGATCTTGTTGTCCACCAGGGCGCGGTACAAACCGCCGTTGCCATCTGCAACACACAAGGAATGAGTTAACTACTAGACAGAAACTGGGTTAGGACCAGCACCAACTGGCCAGCACCTGTGCTATCAACAACCCACCTTTGCCTCTCACTTGCAATCTCTGTAATCAGTTTTACCACTGCTTGTAAATGGTGGTGGAGGAATGTACAGTATAACCAAACCAATGCACATGTGGCACTTGCAATTTTAAAAATATAGGCAGCCCACCTTCAGAGGTGCAGGTCAAAGGGGAAGATGGTTCCCTGATCTTTCAACCTGATAAAATATGGCATTACCCTGGCCTTTGAAAGCTGAGATATATATTTTAGGACACATCCTATCCTCTTGATTGTAATATTCTGATTGTTTTTAGTAACAGTGTCTGATTTTTAATTTATTTTCCTCTTCCCTCCCTGTTCCCTTTTCCTACTGTGTCTTTTATTTTTGGATTGTAAGCCTGCAGGTAGGGACTATCTTGTTTTGACTATAGGTAACCCGCTCTGGGAGTCTTTAAGGCTGAAGAGCAGGATACAAATACTAGAAACAATTTTTTAATAAATGAAACCCATCCTAGAGCTTCACAGTGAAGGGCAGGTAAGAGACCTAATAAATAATTATAATAGTATGTATTATATGGCATGATTGTATTCCCTATACAAATATTGAGGGACAATCAGTATATGCAAATGTCTGGCTCACTTAAAGCTACACAGAACCTTTACTCTCAATAACAATGCAACTCACAGGCGGAGAATACTTTTATTTTTATAAATCTTCATTATTTGTAAAGGGAATCTCTGTATGAGTTAATACTGTATCATCCCTTTGGAGCTGTGCTTTAACTCTGTACTTTTGTCCTTTGATCTATTTTTTCCCCTTTTGTTGTGGTTGCATTTTAAAAAAATAATAAATCAATTTTTAAAAAAGAAAAATGATACAGCTGTGCTGCTATGAGGAAGCTCTGCACCTGCCACATGTGAAGGATTTGCTACACACAATGCCCCTTTTCACTCAAATATTCAAAACGGTGCCAGTGAAAGGCCTTCAGAAGCTCAGAAGAAGAAGAAGAAGAAGAAGAAGAAGAAGAGGAGGAGGAGGAGGAGGAGGAGGAGGAGGAGGAGGAGGAGGAGGAGGAGGAGGAAGAGGAAGAGTTTGGATTTGATATCCCACTTTATCACTACCTGAAGGAGTCTCAAAGCGGCTAACATTCTCCTTTCCCTTCCTCCCCCACAACAAACACTCTGTGGGGTGAGTGGGGCTGAGAGAAGTGTGACTAGCCCAAGGTCACCCAGCAGCTGCATGTGGAGGAGCGGAGACGCGAACCCGGTTCACCAGATTACGAGTCTACCGCTCTTAACCACTACGCCACACTGGCAGGACACAAAACTTCCCCAAGTTGAGGAAAACTGCTGCATACCTGGCGCCATGGCAATCCTGCCTTTCTCTTCCAAGATCGCTTTCCCATCAAATGCCACGGCCGGGAGCATCCTCTGCTCAAACATGATGATGTTGGACTTCTCCAGGTTAAAGTAGTTGTGCTCCTGGAAGAATTTCTCTGTCGGTCCCAAAGTGAACTCACTGGTCATAATGTACCTGTAAGGTGAGGCACACAGGGCACTGCAGTTAGAAGCACTGGGCAAGGAAACCAGCAGGGTTGCATTCACACAACCAAAGCAAGCCGAGCACGTTCCTTTTTCTGCAGTTGGGCACACCCAGGGCATGAAAAGCGAGCATGCCAAAGACAGGCACATGCCTTTCCTTTGAAGATTCAAAAACACAGAAGTAAACAGCAGTGCCATGAGAAGATCACAGGTAAAGGTAAAGGGACCCCTGACCATTAGGTCCAATCACGGACGACTCTGGGGTTGCGGCGCTCATCTCACTTTATTGGCCAAGGGAACCGGCGTACAGCTTCCAGGTCATGTGGCCAGCATGACTAAGCCGCTTCTGGCGAACAAGAGCAGCACACGGAAACGCCATTTACCTTCCCGCCGGAGCAGTACCTATTTATCTACTTGCACTTTGATGTGCTTTCGAACTGCTAGATTGGCAGGAGCAGGGACCGAGCAACGGGAGCTCACCCCGTCATTGCGGGGATTCGAACTGCCAACCTTCTGATTGGCAAGCCCTAGGCTCTGTGGTTTAACCCACAGCGCCACCTGTGTCCCAGCACCACCCGCAGGGGAAAAAAGACCCGTGAAGCCAACCAATGCCTCTACATAGCTCCATCCTTATTTCAGCTATTGTGATATATTTATACACTGTGATGTTTAGGTGGTGATATATGACAGTGTTAAAAACCAAGGATCGCCCAGCCCTAAACAGAACCCTGTTTTCACAGTGGCCAGCCAGATGCCTGTAGGAAAACCCCAAGCAGGACTGAGAACCGAGGAGCCTTCTCCCTTCCTGTAGCTTCCAGCAACTGGTTCAGAACCACTGCTGCTTCTGACTGTGGAGGCAGAGCAGAGCCACTGGGGCCAGGAGCCATGGATAGCCCTCTCCTCCGCCACGAATTCCTCCAGTCCCCTTTTAAAGCCACCCAGGTTGGTGACTATCACTGCCTCCTGTGGGAGGGAGTTCCACAGGTTAACTATGTGCTGAGTGAAGAAGTCATTCCAGCATTCAGCTTCATTGGATGTCCATGAATTCTAGTATTATGAGGGAGGGAGGGAAACTTTCCCCACACCATGAATATGTCATTTTATAAACTTATATTGTGTCAACCCTTACTCGCCTCTTAAAGTGAAAAGTCCCGAATATGCTTCTCCCCCTCTCTGGAGGTACAGTTTCAGTTACATGGAAATTTATGTAGGTTTAACCAACTGATTAACATTCAGCTGGTTATCTGACGAAGATTTCAGGGGACAGTCCCGATATTTCTGGCGCTTTGGAGACATCCTAGTTAGGTGTCCAACCAGGGGTCGGCAAGGTTCACCTCGCCTGGGCCAGTTCGCTCCAGCAGAGATCCCTCCGTGGGCAGCATCGCCCGTGATTTCCGGTGTCTGAGCATGCGCAGATGCAATTTCCGCCATCGTGGAAGTGAGTCCCCGCTCTGCGCTGCGCCAGTTTAGCGCAGTGGGCGGGGCCCTGCCGAGCGGGTGGCTCAGTTCGGCGCGGCTCGTGGGCTGGTTAAATGACCCCCGTGGCAGCTTGTGGCCCACGGGCCATAGGTTGCCGACCCCTGGACTAAACAGACTTTGCCAATGGGAGTCACACTGCAAACCAAGTAGACGGCATGAGATTGGCATAAAGCCACCCTGCCACTCAGCAAAAGGAACAACAGCAAAGAATTCTGGGACACTATGTGACTACAAGAGCCACTGGCCATTGCCTGAAGACCCCAGGAGCCAGCTACCCACCAAGGGACTGTGCAGTGAGTTCCAAACTTGTCACCAGCCAGCTGCTCCACTTTGCGGATCCGCTCTGCCTGGATCTGATAGAGGGTCTTGTGGCTCGGCAGCCCCACATCATACATGCCCTTAGGGTAAGGCACCCCGAGGCGTGTCCCTTGCCCTCCAGCCAGAAGGAGAACTGCCACCTTGTTCTGGGAGATCTTGCGGAGCCCTTGAAGGAGACAAGAGAAAGATTACCGGAGCAAATACGCATCTCGTTCAAATCACAGTTAGAAGGGTTGGAAGGGACCACGAGGGCCGTCTAGCCTAGTGCAATGCAGGAATCTTTTGTCAAACCCACGGCCCTGAGATTAAGACCCTGAGATTAAGAGATTATCGGCTTCAGTCCAGATGGCTGCCCTGGGAGACAGTGCACAGGGCGAGAGGCTCCTTTGGGGGCCTGGAAACCCCCCACCCACAGTGGGGGCAGCCGCAATGGCACCCTACCGGGATCGCACTGCTGGGGGCGATGCGCTCCCCCCTGCACTCCTCTTCCTCCGCCAGTGCCCACCCACACCCCAAGCAAGAATCATCTAAAGGAGGCACGGGGGGTGGGGGTGCAATTTCTGTAGACCCAGCTGCCTTCTTTCCCCTCATCGCTGGACAGGTCCGACAGGTCTGACAGCTCCAGAAGAAGCTTTAAAAAAGGAGGCAATGCTGGGGAATTTCAATTATTTGGAGCACTTTTATTCCAACTCTTCAGCCAAGAAAGGCACTCAGAGCAGTTTACGATGACAATTAAGTCTGTTCCTTCCCTCAAGTCTTTCCATCAAAAATATACAACACAAAAGGAAAAGGAACTGGGAAGGAGAAGATAAAAAGCAATCCCAGATAGTACTACTTTGTACTTAGAGGCAAAGCCTCTAGTAGCCCTAGGTCCTGGTGATGTCACTGTGCTTTCCTTCAGCTCTATCTACACATGCCCAGAGGTGCTTTAGTCTTCTAGGCAGTTGGTTGGAATCCTCAGTCCCAAGTCTCTTTGTAAACTGCTCAGAGGTTTTCTGTCCAATAATCAGTACAGTACAGTCATACCTCGGGTTACGGCCACTTCAAGTTGCCCGTTTTCGAGTTGCGCACCACGCCGAACCCGGAAGTACCGGAACGGGTTACTTCCGGGTTCGGCGCTTCGTGCATGCGCAGAAACACCAAATCGCAATCTGCGTGTGCACAGACATGGCGTTGCGGGTTACAGACGCTGCAGGTTGCAAATGCGCCTCCTGTACGGATCGCGTTCGCGACCTGAGTGTCCGCTGTATATAAATTTTGTGAAAGGTATTAAAATTATGTAACACAGGTGCACAAGTACTCTGAATGCAGAACTGGTGTTTGCACAGCACCCAAGGCAAGTTTTGTCCCACCCCAAAGCATACAACTCATGGACACCCAGGCATGCCAAACTGTGTTTTGCAAACACAACCCTTACTGAAGGCTTTGCCAACATGGCACCCTTCATAAATGGGTGGGCTACAACAGCCCTAGCCAAATATTGCCATCCATGGCAACTGGAGATTATCAAGCTAGAGGAAGAAGGCTGGCTTCCAGAGAGCATCACTCCTTAAAATGTTTTACCCAACAACAGCATTTTGGGCCACAGACAATGCAAGGGAACCTCATAGGGAACAGGTGTGTAAAGGTACAGTTTTTGGTGGCACTAAGCTTATTTTACTGTGCAAAAGTTGTGCAATCTTCCTTTCTCTATTCAGGTTGTTTCTACATTGAACAATGAAGAAGAAAAATATGCAGGCTTACAGTATATATGTCGTCCACTACAGTACTGTACTGTATTCCAAAGCGGCCTTTGCCGAAGAGGGTGTGGCCAAAGGGGTAGGTGGGTGTGTCTGTGGGTGTGTCTTAAGTAGGCGTGGCCGACCAAGGAAAGGCGGGGTTACAATAACAAAACCTACTGTACAGTAAGTAGTCCGTTCTCTACACGCCCACTCTCTGAAAATAAACACGTAATTAAAGCACTAATGGACTGGACCAAAGGTCCATCATTATCCAGCCAGCTGCCTCTGGGAAGCGCACGTAGGTAGACAGGCACAACCACACGCACCTGACCGCCGGCAATCTCAGGTAGACTACCTTTGCGCCGAGGTTAACACAGTAACCCACAACGTTCCAACTGCTTGCTCATCCTCCTTCATCTGCAACCCCCAGCGGTCAAAAGGGCTACCAGAAGCCAGGTCCCTCCTGGCCTTACCCTCTTCCTCCCACTGCTCCAAAGTCCGCCGGTCGCTCCTGCAGACGCTGCCGAAGAACTCTGGAGGGACAGGCTCTATCCGGCAGCCCAGTCTCTCCTGCCGCGGCTCTTCCTCCCGCGCGTAGGCCTCCGCCGCCTTCCGGCAATGCTCGCCCAGCTCCTCAGCGTCCAGCTTCGCCAGCGCCTCCAGGAGCGAGTCTCGCTGAGCCGGGTCCAGCTCGTCCCAGAAGCGCAGCAAGTGGGACTGGCCGGCACTCTCCAGCCGCGCCCGGATCTCCTCTTCCAGGCACGCCATCACCTTCTCTCTCTGCGCTGCTTGCTGAGCTTTTTTTTGCAAAGGGGAATGAGAGTCTTTTTGCAATTTGCAACAACGACAAAGCTGTCCCTGGGGGACGCGCGCCAAAGTTTGTGGAACGTTCCCCGGGAAGAAACGGAACGTCGCCTCCGCCTACTTCCGCCTGTGGAGGTCGGTTACTTGCAAGATCCCCTCTTGAAACCCGTGTCACTTCCAAATCTCCCCCCCCCCCTTCGCCTGAGTGCACCGATTTCAGGCGTCCACTCGTCCAACCATGCAGGGTTCCCTTTCCATTAGCCAGAGGGGGCGGGGAATAAAACAAAATTGCAACCGACCGAACTTTTAAAAAGCAACTGGTGGGAGTCAGGAAGGCCTCAGGAGGAAGGAGAGGAAAGGCTAGGGGAAATTACAGCCGGCACGCAGTCCCGCCCCCAGGCTTAAGGAACGCCCCCGCTTCTACGTCCTGTTTTCCGCGAGGATGCATAATATACTGGGCGCTTGCTTCGAACTTGTTTGTCTGAGCTGAAGCGATTCCGCTTACTTGCAGCGTAACGTTGTGCATGTTTATGCATAAGTCCTCCTGTTCAGCTCGAAGCGGGTTGGGGATACTTCCAGACTTGCAGCCGGATCCTTTAAAACGAAGATGCCAAGGATTGAACCTGGGGTCTTTGGGGGCAAAAAGCCCGCTCTGCCGCTGGAACTTCCCGTTTCCAGCCATCTGTCAGGGATGCTTGAGTTGTGAATCCTGCATTGCAGGGAGATGGACTAGAGTAGAGGACCCTTGAGGGTCCTTCCAACTCTATCAATCTACAGGTGAAACTCGAAAAATTAGAATATCGTGAAAAGGTTCCTTTCTTTCAGTAATTCAACTTAAAAGGTGAAACTAATATATGAGATAGACTCATGACATGCAAAGCGAGATATGCCAAGCCTTTATTTGTTATAATTGGGGTGATTATGGCTTACAGCTGATGAGAACCCCAAATTCACAATTCCAACTTTGGGGTTTTCATCAGCTGGATGCCACAATCATCACAATTATAACAAGCAAAGGCTTGACATATCTCGCTTTGCATGTCATGAGTCTATCTCATATATTCTACTCCAGTAGCTAATGAAAACAATTGCTTACATAAATGGACTTTTCCACGATGTTCTAATTTTTCGAGTTTCACCTGTATATGATTCCACGCCTGCCCCGACACGGTGAATATCCGTGACTCTCTCCTTCCACCCCCGCAGGTAGGAAGGCCTGAGATAACCTCCTGCGGAAACCGGAGGCCCTAATGGAATGGCCTTAGTAACGCCAACCCCCACCCTTCTCTGGCAGACCCACCTGCGGGCTCCACCACAGGATGTTCAAACACAGCATGGCGTGTAATGTGCAAGAAAACGGCCTTGTTCCAGCAGGTTGTCTTCCATAGGTAACGAACACTCTCCTCCAAAACCGCCCCTGGTCCTCTATGGAAAGAGCGCTATTTCAAGTTTGTCTTTTAGATACCTTTATGCTTGTTTACCAGGTATGGGCCCAAAGGAAAAATCTGTTCCCTGAATTGACCCCCACTGCATCTTTCCTCTATGTAGTTTACATTAGCCTACTGTACAAAGGATATTGCAGAGTTGGGAAGTGGAAACTTTCAGAGAAGGGCAACCAAAATGATCAAGGAGGTGGAGCAACTCCTCTTTGAGGAAATGTTGCATCGTTTGGGACTTTTTGGTGTATTATTACTAGTTCTACTACTATTTTTTGAATTTATGTTCCACCCCACCTTGCCGACAAAGGTCGTTATAGTTAATGCTATGGTTTTCCCAGTCGTGATGTACGGAAGTGAGAGCTGGACCATAAGGAAGGCTGATTGCCGAAGAATTGATGCTTTTGAATTATGGTGCTGGAGGAGACTCTTGAGAGTCCCATGGACTGCAAGAAGGTCAAACCTATCCATTCTGAAGGAAATCAGCCCTGAGTGCTCACTAGAAGGACAGATCCTGAAGTTGAGGCTCCAGTACTTTGGCCACCAAATGAGAAGAGAAGACTCCCTGGGAAAGACCCTGATGTTGGGAAAGATGGAGGGCACAAGGAGAAGGGGACAACAGAGGATGAGATGGTTGGACAGTGTTCTCGAAGCTACCAACATGAGTTTGGCCAAACTGCGGGAGGCAGTGAAGGATAGGCGTGCCTGGCGTGCTCTGGTCCATGGGGTCACGAAGAGTCGGACACGACTGAACGACTGAACAACAACAACAACCACCCCATATCCGGAGGTCTCAGGGCGGTTCACAGAAAAGAGAAGTGTAGAGAAAAGGCAAGTAGATAGGTGACATGATAGAAGTTTTTGGGTGGCATGGAGAAAGTGGATGGAGAAAAGATTTTGGAGGAAGTTGGAGACAGTAATGCTTCTGAATACCAGTTGTTTGAAGCCACAGGAGGGCAGAGGGCTCTGGTGCTCTCAGTGCTAGAAACTCAATATATATCAGCTAGGCGCAAAATGGCACCTTACCTCCAGATTGCAGTTTACCAGGGGGTTGGACTAGAGGACCCTCAGGGTCCCTTCCAACGCTACAATTCTATGACTCTATGATCTCAACTACTGTATTGCTTGACTGTATCTGTGTGTCCCAAGAAACACACACAGTAGGAATGGAATAAACTATGGACTAAGACAGAGGTTTTTAAACTGTGGTCGCCAACATGGCGCCCAGAAATCTCTACATAGTCGCAATTGGACCAAAACCATTAGCAAAATGCGCCTGGTGCATGGGGAATTTTAAACACTGATTCAGATCATGCTTGAGGATTTCCCAGTAGGGCATCTGGTTGGCCACTGTGAGAACAGGATGCTGGACTAAATCGGCCATTGACATGCCTGAACACTGGCAAACGGAACCACTTGGCCGCCCGGAGCAGCAAATGTGGGTGCACCCCCCGGGGGCGGGCTGTCGCTCTGCAGCGGTCATGCGTCATGCGCCGTGGTGTCACGACTCATGCGTGCTGCGAAGCACAGTCCATCTGGGCTGCCGCACAAACGGCAATCAGTATACAATAAGCAGCACAAAAACGGCGCACACAAATCTGCCAAACCATTCCACGTATTGAATTCTATATTGGTAGTCCAATCAAAAAGAGAACAATGCAAAAAGTCAAACAAAGAAGCCACAAACAGAAAACTCATTCAAGTTAGTACAACAGGACAATTTCAGTCTTTAAATGTCTTTAGCCAGGCTCCTGTAGATATTGATGAAAATAGGTCCAGTCAGATGATACGCACAGATGTTAATAGATGAAAGCAAGTCCAATCAGATGGAATATTGAAGATGTGATGCACAAAAATTAGACAGGGTGCCGGCGTTTGTCCCCTGTTTCGCCCATGGACAATTTTGGGCTTCTTCAGTAAATTCTTTCCCAGGATTTACTGTATATTCATACAAACGGCAATGGCAACCTTACCAGCTACCGTAGTCGTCACACAGCTGGGGTGCTGGGCGTCGGCTTGGGAGTTGCAGGGGGTGGTGCCAAGTGTCACCCCCCTTCCAGGGTGGAACTCAGGGCAGACCACCCCCAACGCCCCCCTTGCTCCGCCCCTGTGCCTGAACAGGCTCTTCTTATATGTCTGTTGAATTGTAAGTTGCTGTTTTATTTTTTTTTATTTTTTTAATAAAAATTTATTGGTTTTACAACAAACAACAGACATATATAACACCCACATTGACCCAACACCCAACTAAAAATAGACATATACACAAACATCGATAATTCTTCTTCTTATGTTATAAGGAAAAAAAAAATCTTTGGTTGAATCTTACTACAGACTTCCCCTGCCTTTTCACCTTCAGTTCTAATCCTAAATATTACTTTAATAACATCATATACCATCATAATCTTGAATTAAAATCTAAAACATTCTTCTTAAGAAATCTTGTTTTATAATAAACAATATTTTCCCGTTCTTATCTTAACATAAGTCAAATCATATTATAACTTCGGTTAATTCCACACAAGATTCTAATTCTTAACCCATTGTTTTCAATATATCATAACAAAAATCTTCATTCACTATAACTGCTGTTAATAACAAAAATTTAAATACCTCTTTTCTTTATCTCAAGCTTAAAGTCTTAACACACCGGTTTCAGGTTACCATAATAAGTCCCTTTTTTCCTTTTACCCTTAATACCTCTCACCCTATCCCCCTTCTGTCCATTTTTGGTCGTCTTTCTCCAGAGCCGCTCCTCGAGATATCCTTTTTCTTTACAAATCCACAGATCCAGACTAAGTCCAAAACAGTCCTTGCACAGAGCATCCGGGTATGCACCTTTTCTTCCGGCCTCTCCGGTTCGTCATCCCATTCTTCTTTTATTTGTAAACAAAAACATATAATTTTCCCCTTCGCTCCCGAGCTCTCACCTCGAGAGTTAGATATAACAATTCTCTCCGTCCTGGGTCTGCCACCCCCAAAGGACGATCCATTTCTCCGGAGTTGCTCAATCCTTCCATCCTGTTGTTCAATCAATCCCTTCAGTTCTATGCCAAGGTTCTCTTCCAATGCAACCATTTCCTGTGAAGTCTCCTCTGTGGGATATAACTTTTCTGACATATGACAATTCAATATTTCCAATTTTCTGTTAAGCAGTTCCAGTCTCAATAAGATAATCCTTTCTTCATCACTCATTTCACAGTTCATAGCCAAATCAAAAACAAAACCGAGCATGGCAGAAGCGGTGTCAAATTACAGTTTCGATTTTCAGGCTTCTCCATCTTAATACCAGTAGCTTTCCACTCAGTCACAGTCCTTCACGGCCATTTTCCCTGAATCCAGGGTGCAAGAACCACAAGTTTTAAAAAGAGATATTGTCCAACCATTTATTCCCCAGAGGGAAATCCAAAAAGCCTCACTTGTCAAACTTCAAATACTTTGTAGCCATCGCTGTAACAGCTGTCTCTTAAACTGGTTATTTTCTATCTCTCTGGAGGGAGAAAGGCAGGCTCCCTTTCCAGATATCGCCCAGGTCGTCCAAAAAGCACAAAAGCAAGTCTAATCCAATACTCACGACCACCGGGATTCTTAAACTCCAGATTTGACAGGTAGAACTTTGACGCTCATCGCGGGGGCAACCGCCGCTTCGCGTCCCGGTTGGGGCATGTCCCCTGAAGCCCGGCTCCGTTTTCCCTTCACCCCCACTCCCCCTTTACAGGGGGAGCGAGGGAAGGGTTCGGAGCCATAGTGGGCATAGCCGGGGAGCCCAGGGTGCGGGACGCTCTTCCCGCACCCCATCGGAGCCCCGCTTTGCGGTAGCGGGGCTCCAACCCCCGGGACGGACTGGGTCGCCTCGCAGCCGAGGCAGCCCACGACCGCTCCGCAATGGCGTCGCCGCCGGAAGTCGTAAGTTGCTGTTTTAAACTATGATTGCACTGGCAGAAAGTCAGCTCAGTAACCTAATAAAAAACAATTTTTTTTATTTTAAGTTATTTATTACATTTATATACCATCCTGTCTTTACCTCTAGGTCTCAGTACCGGTCACAGGATAAAATCAGAATACAAAACCACAAAACACACCATCAAAAAAACAACAACCCAATAACACCCCCCCAACATATTTTAAAAGGGCATAAAATAATAATTATTACAAATGGTAATTATTGTTTATACAGCAGCAGCAATGTAGGAGATAAATTGCTTTGCAGGAGTCAACAGAGGCAAAACAAAAACCAGGTCCCTCGAGGAGTTTACACTACTGCACAGTGCCTCATTACGAGTGATGAGGAGGGAGAGAGGTAGAAAAAGAATCCACAGCGGTGTTTTTTTTCCTGTAAGGTTCCCCCCCCCCACCTCCACCATTTTCTAGAAGAAGAAGAGGAGGAGGAGTTTGGATTTGATATCCCGCTTTACCACTCCCCTTCAGGAGTCTCAAAGCGGCTCACATTCTCCTTTCCCCCCCTCCCCCACAACAAACACTCTGTGAGGTGAGTGGGGCTGAGAGACTTCAGAGAAGTGTGACTAGCCCAAGGTCACCCAGCAGCTGCATGTGGAGGAGCGGAGACGCGAACCCGGTTCCCCAGATAACGAGTCCACTGCTCTTAACCACTACACCATGCTGGCGTAGAACCAATGTAACCACCAATCCAGTTGCTGTGTGGAATTGGACAGCCGGGGGGGGGGATGCTCAGTGATGGCTACCATACATTGAAATTGGAAAGGTATAAGGGAGGAGGTCAACTGTAGGTGGGCTAGAACCAATGGCAGGTATAGCCAAAGTCTGATTTTCAACCCATTTTCCTTCCTGCTGAGTTCTGCAAGGGCCACACTGAGATCAGGGAGGAGGCAGGTGGTAGCCAGGGTCTCCCCCTGGATTGACGTTGGTGGGACAGGGCCCCCATTTGCCCAGTGGACCAGACTCCCCTGAGCAGGGAAGTGCAGGGAGGGTGACCTTTTTGGTGATAGTTCCCCCAGGATGGCTGCCTTGGGTCTCAATAAGGGGCAGCCTGTCTCACAGGCAAGAGATTCCAAGGTGGAGCAGTAAAGAGTAAACGTCCCTTGGTTAGATTTCCAGCACAATGTAAGCCTCTGGCAAAAAATTATGCCAACACCTTAAAGACTAGCACATCTATGACGGCGTAAACTTTAGTGGACCACAGTTGAACTCTGCTTCCTTGCATGCACGGTTCTGGTGGCCTCACTGCAAAAAGAATATTGTAGAGTTGGAAAACGGTCAGAAAAGGGCAACCAAAATTATCAAGCAGGTGGAGTGACTCCGGTAGCAGCGCTAGGGACTTCTTTGATCAGAAAAAGGCAAGTAAGAGGTGATGTGAAAGAGGCACATAAAATTATGCATAGCGTTGAGAAAGCGGAAAGAAACAAGGTTTTTCTCACTCTCTCTTGTGGATATCCAATGAAGCTGAAGGTTGGAAGATTTAGCACAGATAAAAGTACTTCTTCTTCACACATAGTTATACTCTGGAACTCATTCACCCAAGAGATAGTAATGGCCTCCAACCTGAATGGCTTTCAGAGTGAGTTAGACAAATTAATGGAGGAGGAGAGGGATTATCAGTGGCTGCTAGCCATAACAGCTATGCTCAGACTCCGCGGTTGGAGGCAGCAACGCTTCAGAATGCCAGGTGCTGGAAGCCACAACAGGGACAGAGGGCTCTTGTGCTCGGATCCAGCTTGCAGGTTTCCCCCGCAGGCATATGAGAACAGGATGCTGGGCTGGATTGACCATTGGCCTGACCCAGTAGGCTCTTCTTCTTAGGTTCTTTGGGAGCCTTTTCCCGCCTAGCAGTGGCGCAACAACTAACCATCCCCTTTTGCAGAGAGAACTCTGGGACCCTCATTTGTGTGGCAGCAGGGCTTGTTCTTTTCATTCTTGTTGTATGAACACATTTAGCAACTTTTATATTTTATTATGTGCTTGTTCCATGCATCTGATTCTTAAATGTTTGTTACGTCAGTCAGTATTTTTAAATGATCTGTTAGAAGTCGCTTTGAGGATCGGGAGGAGGAGAGGTCTCTTAAGCCATGCGTCTGAGCGTCCCGATCACTCAGCCGGGGCCAGTCCTGGGGGAGCTAAGGGGCCATTTCTGCTTCTTTGTAGATAATGTGTGGGGATTCCAAAGAAAAGGGAGAAAAGTATCGTTTTAAATCTGTTTGAGGGAGGGGGGGCATCGAAAGCGTGGGGGCAAAGAAATCAAACCAGCTCGCGATGCGCCTCAGCCAATCCCCTTCCAGGGCCCTGAGCCGCTGGCCAATGAGCGGGAATATTTGATGCCAGTGTCGCTGACGTCACAGACGGGAGTCCCGGCCAACTCCTTGGAACGTTCGGAAGATAACTTTTTGTGTTCCTTTGGAACTTTGTGTAGCAATTTCGGGAGCAGCGATGGCGCCTGAGCGCGGAAGTGATGGGCGCTCGCAGCCCGGCGGCAGCGCTACCGAGGGGCTGCCTCAGGCTTTCTTGCACAGCCTGCGGACCCTCTTCGACATCTTGGACGACCGCCGTCGAGGCTACGTGCACTTGCGGGAGATCGAGTCCCGGTGGCTGCAGCAAGGGAGCGAAGCTAGGGAGTTGCCCCGGGGCGTCTTGGAAGGGCTGCGCCGAGCCGCCCCGGCCAGCGGCTACCTCACCTTTGAGCGGTTCGTGTTGGGCTTGAGATCCTCGCTCCTCAGCCCAGACAAAGGAGGCACCTCACCGGGCCCCGCAAACAAAGGCCCCGGGGCCGGGCGCCCCGCCGCCCCTGCTCCGAAAATCAGAGGAGAATCGGAGAGGGGGTCCGGACGGGGCGCCGGCGGGTGCGCTTCTCGTTCCCAGGAGAAGGTCGCCAGCACGCCGGCGGAATGCAAGAGAGCAGGTGAGGGACGGGGGGAGGCTAAAGGGTCTCGCCCTCCCCGCGAAGGCTGAGAACCCATGACTTTTAATTCGCGGGCACAGAAGTGCCTCTGAGCATGTGAGGAATCCTTTTCCCTCTTCACGCTGAGTAACTACCCTAACAGAGAGCCGGTGTGGGTGGCGGTGCTAACAGACGGGCGATGGAGAAGAGCCCAGTTCAAATCCCCACTTGGCTATGGGTGACTCTGTGGCTGGCACTATATCTCAGCCTAGCTTACCTTGCAGGGCTGTTGTGAGGAGGGTAAGATTGAGGTAGCAGGGAGAGTTCCGTGTGCCACTTTGAGCTCCATAGAGGAAAGATGGGATAAGAATGTAGATTAATAAAGGACAATACTGTAATGCAGTGTTTTTCAACCACTGTTCCGTGGCACACTAGTGTGCCGCGGGATGTTGCCTGGTGTGCCGTGGGAAAAATTGTGTTTATTTGATTCCTATTCAAGAGAATTACTTTATATATAGTCAATATAGGCACAGAGTTAATTTTTTTAACATTTTCTAATGGTGGTGTGCCTCGTGATTTTTTTCATAAAACAAGTGTGCCCTTGCCCAAAAAAGGTTGAAAAACACTGCTGTAATGCATGTTTACCTTGCAGAATGTATACATGGGTCCAATGATACTTACCTGCTAATATACTTTTTTGGTGGATTGCAGCCTAACTGCGCAACCCTGTGCTTGTTGCCTACTGAGAAATGCATTTCCTGGAGCCTAAGTCACAGTCTGCCTACTACTTTCATTTTTGTCTTCACAAAAGCCCTGTGAGGTGTGAGCTAGGCGGAGAGATAGTGATTGGCCCAAAGGTGGGCTACTTTGAGGTTAGTGGGTATGGCCTTGCAGCCTAAGCCCCCTCCCCACACATTTACCAAACTGCTCTCTGTAGCACCTTCTATCATCCTTTAAGCATCACGCCTATTTCAGCTGCTCACCTAGGCTGCATGCCACCTGCATTCCTTCCTCGCTTGCCTGCTGCTCCATCCTCATGCTGCGGTTACTGTGGCCATACTGTTGGAAAATACAGCACAGTAAAGAGAGAAATAAATGATTGAAAAGTAGCTATAGGGTTGCAGGCATACTTTCCTAAATCTTAGAGAAGGTTTGAGGGAGGCAGAAATACGCTAGAAGCATTTTGTCCTTGATAATTCCCCCCCTCTCCCTCTCGTCTGGGGAGTGGTGAGGGGAGATAAGAAGGGGACAGACCCAGGATGGCTTTAATTGGATCACTTCCCCTTTCACGCTTCTCTCCAATCTACAGCAACGAAAGGTGGCAGTGGTGGTATCCGAAAGCTGGCAGGACAGGCTCAGTACGAGAGCACCTCCAAGCTGGCAGCGGAAGTACGGAGGCAGCCAAGAGGCCGCGTTGAGCACAGAAGACACACCATCACCAACGGTGTGGACTACAGCATGGTACGAGAGCCCCTAACTCGTCACATATTGGTTGGACGCAGAGGTATGGTGCGAGACACCAGCTGGGAAACCCCCGAGGAAAGAAGGCTCTGGGCCTGGAGATTGTTGGTGGGGCATTGATGAGTGGTCACAGGGACAGGAGGGAGGAGGCTGGGAGGAGAAGGTGTTGGAAGCTGAAGAGGTAACAGGGTTTAGTGAGCAGGGAGAGTCTGTGGCAGAGGGAAGTCCAGAAGCAGAGTCTGGAGAGGAGGGAAGCCAAGAAACAGGTGGGTGAAGAAGCCAGGGGGTCTCCCCCTCCTGCTGTGAGAAGCTCCCCTCCCCTCTGGTCTCCCAGGACCAGAAGAGACATAAAAAGGGCAGAGGAGAGATTGGCTGCACACAGGTGCAATCTCAGATTGCTGAGAGGAGGGGACTCAGACGGTTGTGGGGAGAAGGGGATTTTCAGACATGGCAACTGATCCAGGGGGCAGGACCTACCGGGGATGAGATGCCCTGCTTGTTAGGCCTGACACTCTGCCATGTCTGTGAAGGTTGAGTTTCTGCTAATAAAGAGTTAAACTCCAATTTGAATGATGTGATTACTGCCCGCTGGCTCTTGTCACCTTGAGCAGCTCTGAAAACGTTGGAAGCATTGACTTACTGGATGGGGGCCAGTGCATTGAGACTGAATCCTGATAAGATGGAAGTGCTGTACGTGGGAGGTTCCTATGTCCAGAAATTGGGTGTATGGCCTGTTCTGGGAAGGGTTGCAGTCTGAGAATGTTCTTGGATTCTACCTTTTCCCTAGAGTCTCAAGTTGTATTTTTGACTAGGAGTGCTTGAGCCCGGCTTAGCTGTGGACATTCCTGGGATGGGATAGCCTGGCCGCTCCTGTCTGGACTACTGCACTGTGCTGTATGCTGGGCTGCCTTTGAAGACAGTCCAGAGGCTGCAGCTTGTGCATAATGCAGTTGCTAGGCTGGTAAGTTGGACAGCCTGATGGCGCTGTGTGTAACTGGTCCTGAAAGTACTGTGCTTGTTGCCAGTGAGCTACCAGACCCAATCCAAAATTTAGTGCAAGCATATAAAGTCCTAAATGGCTTGAGGCCTGAATAGGCTTTTTCCTGGTTTTTACCTTACTGCTGACTTTAATTAGAGATAGTTGTGCTGACTGCCGAGAATGCAAACTACTGTAGAAAGATAACGAGGCTGCTGGCTGAGAAAGGTCCCCCCCACCCCCACCCCACCCCACGCCATGCCACCCCAACCTTTTGGCATAAAGCATTGTCCTTCTCACTGGAATGCTGAGCCCCCAGGTCAGCGAACCTCATGGCAGCCTCAGGTCTGTGGAACTCTCTTCCACTGGAGAATTGTCAGAATCCAGGCTTTGAACTAAGGATTTGCTTGGGGCTGGCATATAAACTGGAGTGGGAGATAATCTCAATTATAGGGTTTTCTGTTCAAATCTCTCTCTTTGCTCTAGTTGAATACGTGTGTGTGTGTGTGTGGATTTTTAAAAGGGGGCAATATTGACCCCCATGAGGAGGGCTGGAAATGAAAATAAGATTGGAGCCCTGCCTTTGCCCCAAAATTTGAGGGGGGGGGGTGCCCTCTCACCCTTCTTCCATCAAATCGCCCCTCCTGTGTGTTTAATGGCTGCCTGTTTGCCTTCAAGGAGCAGGAGGCTTAGATACTCATTGATCTCCCTCATAGCTCATTGCAGCAGCGAGGATGATTGGGTGGGGGGGGGGGAGACAGCTTCCCTCGCTCGCTTGTCTAGGTGGCTGGTTCTCCTTCCCTGCCCCCATCTTCTCTTCCCTTCCACCCCCTGGGGAACCTTCGATCAGCTGCAAGGCTCGATGCTCCCTTGCTAACTTTGGGGATGCTGGTCTTTTCTAAACCCCCTCCCCAGTCGCCATGGCAATCACCCCCACCTCCACCCGCGGAGGCCATTCTGCTGCGGGTGGCTGACCGAGCTGGATGAGGGCCTTGGCTGCGTACAGCACCCTTGTTGTGCCTCTGGCCAGCAGCCTCCACAGCCCCAAAGCTCTGGATTTCTTCCTGTGGGTATGTCCTACCTCTCATGGGCTTGGGAAGGCGGGTGGGTGCTTCACTCCGGGTGCATGCAAATCATGTGCTTTTCATTTGAAAATAACTAATCTGGGGTTGCTGCCTTGAGGGTTTTCTGGTATCGGTTCTGGATTTGGGGGGACAGGATGGCAGAAGGAGGGAGGGAGGGGTTTATGGATAAAGTATCAGGAGCGCAGTCAGGCTGTTGGTCCACCTACCTCAGTATTGTAATACACTGACTGGCAGCGGATCTGAAACTGCAGTCTCTTGCATGCAAGGCAGACACTCCACCCCTGAGCTATGCCCCCCCCCGCCCTTTATGATCTGCATTATGCGACTCATGCACCATTCAGCCACCTAGCTCTGGGTCCCCTTGCTGACACCGGCTTTCCAGGGTTTCAGGCAGAGGAGAGTCTTTGCCATCAGTTTCTACTGGATCTTCTTCAACCAGAAATTGAACCTGGAAAGTCCTGCCGGCTGAAGGATGCGGTCTACCTCTCCTGAAGGACTGTGGAATGACGCCTTCCAGGTGTTTAGGATTACAACATCTACATTGCCAAAGGCAAAGGGTGTAGGTAACCCTAAAAATAAAGGCTGCTAGATATCATGGTGTAAGCATGCATGCGATGTGAGGGGACGGAGCAGCACAGTGCTCAATGCAGCACTTCATGGGGGGGGGCGGGGAGTCGGCTTTTTCGTTCAAGCTTGTAGTCCTCATGTTAGTAAATTTGTTTTTAAGCTGCATCTGTGGAAGGCAGGTGACTGTGAGTGTTGGGAGAAAAGCACTTTAGAGCAAGTTCGGAGGTACGATTTCCCTGCGCTAGACACAGGCTCTGCTCAACTTGAGGAACATGATTGGAAGTCTAGAGTAGGGGCTGTGAAATGTTCAACCCATGGCCCCCACAGAGTTTTTAGCTGAAGAAGACGGGACTTGGGAATAAGATGGGGAGCGGCTGTTGCTGTTTGTGTGCGGTTACATTTCTCTTTTCTCCGGAATGGCAGGTCCTGGAAACTCAACGTGGAAAACAAAACATGAAAAGGCTAGGGATCACTGTGGGGTGCTTGCTGGTGCAGGAAAAAACCCCAGAAGTAACAAGCCAGGAGCACACCAAGTTCTGAGATGTGTGGCTTAGAGTCCACCTTGGAAATTAATCCTGGAACAGGAATAAGAGGGGAAAGAGAAATCGGAAATGAACCCTTTTAATTAATTTTAATGCATTTATAGCCCAACTTTTTCTCCAAGGAGCTCAAGGCAGCATACGTGGTTCTTCCCCCTCCCCTCCTCATTTTAATCCCCTGTGAGGCAGGTTAGGCTGAGGGGCAGCGACTGGCCCAAGGTCACGCCCAGTCAGCTTTATAGTCTATGCACAAGATGTTTCCTCCACTCTCGCCGCCCCCGGTCCTACTATGGTGTCCTTTTTTGTGAGCAAGGACTCACTGACTGTGCCTGGGGTTTGTGTCTTGGCAGCTGAAGCAGATGAAGGAGCTGGAGAAGGAGAAGGACTTACTGCTGCAGGGGCTGGAGCTGGTGGAGAAAGTGCGCGAGTGGTACCACCAGCAGATGCACGCTCTCCAGGAGCACCAGAAGCACCTGGGTAGCGGCAGAGCTCACAGCGTGAGTAACAGGTTGCTGCTGGGTTGCTTTTGTGCTTTTTTAAGTGAGTGTCCTCGCTTGCTCTCCAAGGAAGGAGACCACAACCTCCAGCGGGTGACAGTCACACAGCTCTTATTGCCAGAAAATTCTTCCTGATGGCGAGTCGGTGTATCCTTTCTTGCATTTGCTATCTGGGGGTGCTGGCTGCAGCAGGCATGAAGGAGCTATGGCGGAGTGCTCCTGTGGATCGACAGCTGGCCCGGCTGCTCTCTTATATTGCTTTCTCCCCTTCCCCCACCCCCAAACTTTCTCTCACACAGGACTTGTTCACAGAGGGCACTGTGAGCCACCATCTCGTGCCCAAACTGCAAGCGCTGAACCACTACCTCAGTGAGCTATTGTGTCTCTCAGCAAAGGTGAGAGCTGCGGTGCGGACAGAGTAGGGCAAGGGCCAAGGAAGTGGGAGTGGTGGGAGTTGTTAGTTCCTAAGTGGGCTAGCAGAGGCTACTAGTCATACTAGCTATGCTATGCGTCCGTAGTCAGAGGCCGCAATGCTTCTGAATGCCAGTTGCCAGAAGCTAAAGGAGGGGAGAAGGCTCTTGTGCTCAGGTCCCCTTTGCAGGTTTCCCATGGGGGCATCTGGCTGGCCACTGTGAGAACAGGGTGCTGGACCAGGCGGGCCGTTGGCCTGATCCAGCAGGCAGGGGCATCGCTGGGGGGGGGGCGGTGGGGGCGGTACGCCCCTAGTGACAGGGATGACAAGCGGCGGGTGGGGGTGACAATCGGCGGCCCCTCCCGCCATTCCCAAGCGCTGCCGCTCCCTCCGTCACCCCAGGAGCAACAGCGCATGGCCGAGCGAGCACCCCGTCCGTGCAGCGCTGCTGCTCCCGAGGTGACCGGCAGCGTGGGGAGTGGCAGGAGGGGCCGGCGCTTGCCACCCCCACGCGCCGCCACTCGCTCCGTCGCCCCGGGAGCAACAGCGCACGGCCGAAGGAGCACCCCGTCCGTGCAGCACTCCTGCTCACGGGGTGACCGGCGGTGCGTGGGGAGTGGCGGGAGGGGCTGCCGCTTGTCACCCCCACGCACTCCCACTCGCTCCGCCCCCCCCCCCGGGAGCAGCAGCCCACGGTGTGTGCGGTGCTGCTGCTCTCAGGGCAACGGAGCGAACGGCGGCGCGTGGGGGTGACAAGCGGCAGCCCCTCCCACCATTCCCACGCGCTGTTGCTCTCTCCGTCACCCGGAGAGCAGCAGCGCACGGCCCGACAACGGAGTGCGCCTGCGCGACATTTCGTGCAGGCGCACTCTGTCGTCGGACTGCCGCTACCACAGCTTCCTTTTGAGCCGCAGAGCTTAAACGGGGCTCTTCGGCTTAAAAGGGGGCTGCAGAAGCGGCAGCAGCACTCCTGGAAACTCCCCGGGGGCGTCGTGACATCACGTCGTGACGTCACGGCGCCCCACCGCCGGGGCGTTTCCTTTGCCGCCCTGGGTACCGCGGAGCCGTGCTACGCCACTGCCAGCAGGGCTCTTCCTGTGTGCTTTCAGGAGTCTCGGTGACATCCATTTGCACCTACTGACCTGATCCAGGTCTCCACCCCTGATGTAGTGGTACACCACTGTGGGATTTGCCAAGTCTTCATCAGGCAGTGCTAGTAGCCTTTCTCTGCATCCATGAGGACTAGAAACTAGATTATTATTTTTTTGAAAAAATGCAACTGAAGCCGGGATTGTCATAATACACACCCCAGTGCCAATTTTAAACCGAGAAAGCCTACATGGCTCCAGATCCCAGTCCCTTCGGGAATGAACCTTCCTGGTGTGAACCTTGCAAACATCACTGGGGGGGGGCATTCAAAGTGCTCCCCACCTGGTGACAACAAAGGAGAGGGCCTTTTCTGTTGTGGGAACCCTCAATCAGGACCCAAGCGTAAGAGCACCCTCCCGGCCCTGTGGCTTACAGTGACTGTGGAAGCAGAGCAGAGCTGCCATGGTTAGTAGCCATCGATAGCTCAATCTCATCCATGCATTTGGTGGCCATCACTGCCTCCTGTGGGAGGGAGTTCCACAGTTTAACTGTGCTCTGTGTTAGTCATAGTATTGTAGAGTTGGAAGGGACCCAAGAGGACATGTAGTCCAACCCTCTGCAATACATGGAATCACAGCTAAATAATCCCTGACAGGTCGAGGAGTCACCTAAAGACTTTCCAGTGTGTGAGAATGAGGGATGGAGTGCATTAAGACGAGGATGGTTTTTCTTTTTGAGAGAGAGAGAGTGTGTGTGTGGAGCACAAGCAGCCCTGCAACAAAACACTTTTCTTTGTCTCTAGCCACTGAACCCCAGTTTTGCAATGGGCCATGCTGCACCCTCTGCGCTCACGACCTCCCCTCCTCTCGTCGGATCTCAGCAGGCCTTCAACATGTTGAAGGAGCAGAACCGTCTACTCACCATGGTGAGTCTGCTGCAGGTGCCAGTCCGTTTGAGTCACTGCCAGCCCACCTGTCCCCAGCCATGTGGTGGTCTTAACTCTGCCTTTACCCCGCAGGAGGTGACAGACAAAAGCGAGCGGATCACCCAGCTGGAGCAGGAGAAGTCTGCTCTGATCAAGCAGCTGTTTGAAGCACGTGCCCAGAGCCACCAGGAAAGCAACCAGCTGGACTCCACCTTCATCTAAGACCATCTCTGGACATTGTACAGGGCTGCAGGGAGCCACCAGCCCTGGCTGCAAGCAGATTGCAGGACCCGTGCAGCCGCAGACAAGGTGGTGACTTACACCTTGCCCTCACCCCTGCGCCATCTGGCCTTGGATCCCTTTTACTTTGTGGCCAAGGCCTGAAATCATGACATTGGGTGCAATTTACTCTCCTGACAGTTGAGGAAAGGAGCGTTGGTGTGCAGGCCTGCATTGCTCCAGTCAACCCATTTCAGGATCCAGATTTGGATTAGCTGCCGGCGATGTTTGGTGTTTTTATTTTGACCTCCTGCCCTACGACACCATTCCACTGAGTGTGGATATGGAGTTGGGGCTTTCACTCCAGTGTTGATGCTCCGACCTGGGACAGCCTTGACCATGAAGCCAGTGTGGTGTAGTGGTTAAGAGCGGTGGACTCATAATCTGGTGAACCGGGTTCGCATCCCCGCTCCTCCACCTGCAGCTGCTGGGTGACCTTGGGCTAGTCACACTTCTCTGAAGTCTCTCAGCCCCACTCACCTCACAGAGTGTTTGTTGTGGGGGAGGAAGGGAAAGGAGAATGCGAGCCGCTTTGAGACTCCTTCGGGTAGTGATAAAGCAGGATATCAAATCCAAACTCCTCCTCCTCTTCTTCTTCTTCTTCTTCTTCTTCTTCTTCTTCTTCTTCTTCTTCTTCTTCTCCTCCTCCTCCTCCTCCTCCTCCTCCTGTTTCCCATGGTTAGAAGTCTCTTCCTTGATGCGAGAAAGGAGATTAATGGTGCTTATCTTTAGGATATCTGCAACTCATTGACAAGCATTCCACATTTGGGGAACGGCATGTACTCCATGCTGGACCCAGCGGCAGAGTGTATGCATTCACCCCCCCAGGGTGTTTGTGCGGGGCACACCCCCTCCCAAGAGGGCCTGGGGTGAAGGAAGCCCGCTGCGGCTTGCCAATTCTTCTCCACTCCACCCCTGGGTCAGTCCTGACCCGGGAGCAGAGCTGCAAGCTGGGTGCACACTGGAGCCAGGCTCTGTTGTGGGGGCACCTGGTCATGGCTCCTCCAAAAAATGTGCCTGGGGAAACACCCCCACCACCACCACCACCACTCCACGCCAGTGGCTGACCCGGAAGCTGTACGCCGGCTCCCTTGGCCAGTAAAGCGAGATGAGCGCTGCAACCCCAGAGTCGTCTACAACTGGACCTAACGGTCAGGGGTTCCTTTGCCTTTACCTTTATTGCTGGGGAAATCCCATCTACTTTTCGCCATTGCCGTTTTGACTTGGGATGTCTCTGCAAAGAGCCTCCCCCCCCCCCGTAATCGGAATTGTAGAGTTGAAACGGACCCTGAGGACCATCTAGTCCAGCCCCCTGCAATGCAGGAATATGCAGTTGTCTCATGCGGGGATCAAACCTGCAACCTTGGCATTATCACCGCCATGTTCTAAGCAACCAAGCTGTGGTTAAAATGCTGTGTGACTCCCTCTCCTCTCTCCAACTGACTCACCTCTTCAAATATGTTTACATCTGAACACTTGTATGCCATTTTGTATGTAGCATTTTTGTAACTTGTCCGAAGTTCTTCATGTATGTGCATGTACACTTGTTGAAATGTTTTGTGACTGTGGAGGATTGTTGCTTCCTTTTTCCTCCCAAATAAAAGCTGAAATGAGCCTGTAACCATTACTGTTGTTGCTACTGTCATTTATCATGCTAATGACATGCAGGGTGCTTTACAAATAATAATGAAAGTGCAGGTCTCTGTCCCAAAGGGCTTACAATCTACAAATGGTCCCAAGGCAGCAAGAGTGGGCTGTGTGACTTCTCACCTAAAGAGCATTCATTATTATTATTTATTTATAGAAGTATTTGTATAATGCTAAGTCACAAAACATATCAAAGTGGTTTACAACATTGAAAAAATTAAAACCACACACAATAAAAGCTTTAGGGGGGGAAATTAAAAGCCATTTTAAAGCAAAAATGTGTGTTAAAACATACACATAAAACTAGAAGAAACCCAAATGCCCTGGTTAGCACAACACCAATTACATGCCCTCTTAAACACTCCAGCAGTAAAATCAGCAGCAACTAGACCCCTGACAACCTTCAAAAACCTCATCCTAACGACAAAGGGATGGTAACCGCAATATACAAAATACTACTTTAAAATCCCATGAACTCCCTAGACACAATCAAAAAACAATGGGAGGATGACATAGGATATGAAATCAACCCCACCCAATGGACCAGAATGTGGTCTAAACCCCCCTTTAAATCCATATCGATGAAAAGAAAAGAACTCACCCCGAAACTAACCTATAGGTGGTACCTAACGCCAAGAAAATTAGCGCTAATACGCCCAAATGCTAGAGAGGGTGCACCTCCACAGGCAAATACCTCCACATGTGGTGGGAGTGCCCCCAAATCCAACTATTCTGGACAACAACCATACGAGAAATATGTAAGATAACCAAGCAAGTGCTAGAAATCACCCCAGAATTGGTCTTACTAAACATCTTCCAAGACAATAATGCCCACTTACATCACAAAGAACTCATAATCCATCTACTCTCAGCAGCCAGAAACATCATAAGCAGACACTGGAAAGACCTGTCAGGAGTAAACATGGAACAATGGTACCAAGCAGTATGGGAAATAGCCCTACTAGAAAAACTAACCAGTAACCTGAAACTGACACGGGGACAAACAGAAGAAGACACCTTCACCCTGGTATGGCTCCCCTTCATCACACACACAGCCCAACAAGACTGACAAAAATCTATTGACAGCATACAAATCAATATGGCTAACCTGACCCAAAACACCCACCCACCCCACTCACACAGAAAACCAAAGACCACCACAGCCAACCACAAATGAACAATCACACACTACGCCAACCCTGACCTCTCTCACTGCCAAAGAAACACAAGTGTACAACAGAGAACCCGCACAAACAACGCTGACACCAAACCCTACATATATTAAATAAAGTAGAAACATCGCCACCCCACCCATCTCCCCATCCCTCCCACCCCTTTCCCCCTTTTCTTCCTAATGTCTCAACAAAAGAAACTGATGCTTAAAAATGTTACATGGAAAAAATATGAGAGAGACATTGCACACACCTTTGTAAATCAAGAAAATCTTTAATAAAAAAATACCTTAAAGAAACAAACAAAAACCACACACATCAGTCAACCATTCTGGGAGTGGTACTGCCTGCATAAGCCTCGTGGAATAAAAGTTTTCATCAGGCTTTTAAAACTTGGTACAGAGGGCACTTGCTTTGATGTGGCTTTCACTCGGGACAACCAAAGTTTCTGCAGAAATGTCCTGCTTTGGTCCACAAGAGGGCCCCCCTGTCCCACTGAGAATACATTAGGTTTTACAGAGCAGCATTAGCACACAGGCCACCTGGGGTTGATTAATCATTTTAAATTTATTTTACATATTTATAAACTGATTCACAGACCGAAGCCATTGAAGCTGCGAACAACAATATAAAAAGGAGGGGGGGGGATTCCCCAGGTGGAGACAGAGGCAATGAATTTTACAGATCCACCATTGAGTCAGTCCTTGGCCTCCCAGGAGGACACAGTACAGTAAGATCACATCTTGTGTGCAGTTAGCTTGCATTATTTCAGCCTTGCATGGTTGGAAGATAGCCTGTTGAAATTGAGCAAACTAAATGTATGCAAGTTGGGGAGCTTAAAAGGTTTTTTTTTGTGTGTGTGTGCCAGGTTTTCCCAGCAAAGCCCCCTTGCTGTGCCAGATCTGGAAGCCTGAGAGGTGGTCCCACGAGATCTCACAGGAACTCAGACAGCCCTGCAAGATCTGAGAGCACCCAGGAGCTTGCACACTGAGTGGGACTTAAAAGCTTTCTGCCTTGCTCACTGGCGTGCAAGCTCTGGAAGGATGCGTGCATGGGAGCAGTTTGAGTAAACACATTTATGGGCCATCCCTGGAACATAGTCCACCCCATGCAAGATGCAATCATCCTTACTGGGACACACATACACCTCAGTTTTGGCCAAAGGTTTTAATGCATGGGTAGGCAAACTAAGGCCCGGGGGCTGGATCTGGCCCAATCGCCTTCTCAATCCTGTCCGCAGACGGTCCGGGAATCAGCGTGTTTTTACGTAAGTAGAATATGTGCTTTTATTTAAAATGCATCTCTGGGTTATTTGTGGGGCCTGCCTGGTGTTTTTACATGAGTAGAATGTGTCCTTTTATTTAAAATGCATCTCTGGGTCCTTTTATTTAAAATGCATCTCAGATACACTGAAACGGAAGTCACCAGACCCATATATATATACCCCTCCCCACTCTCTCACTATATACAGTATAAGGGTCTGGGCGGGACTTCTGTTTCAGTGTATCTGAAGAAGTGTGCAGGCACACGAAAGCTCATACCAAGAACAAACTTAGCTGGTCTCTAAGGTGCTACTGGAAGGAATTATTTTATTTTTTATTTTGTTTTGACTATGGCAGACCAACACGGCTACCCACCTGTAACTAAGATGTTTTATGTTATGTTGTGATGTTCCAACGCTATGGGATGGTGTCTCTCAGCTGTTTTTGGATTCTTTTGAGTGGGAAGAGGCTTAGAAATGCAATTGGTAAATTTCTAAAAGGGGCAACCCAAAGAGGCACAAGGAAAACAGCAGTTTATAAAACAGCAGTCTATATATATATATATATATATATATATATATATATATATATATATATATATATATATATATATATATATTATAAATAAATAAAAGGTGACATGGGGAAATTCCTGAGCTCCTAATACCTAAAACAAATATCAGCACACCAATCTTGCATTGTTGGCAAAGTTAAGCTAACATCTCTAGTAGGGAAGAATGGCAAATGGTCACATTCGCTCTCTGGGTTTCTGGATCCTTCTGGGTTAGGGATCCTTTTTCACTCTTTACATTAAGGAGTGTTTGTGCTGTGTGATTTGCTGCCTGCTTATATTGTGATATCACTGTCTGAAGGCAGTAATGTCACTTTTATTTCATGCAAGTTTTCAGGAAACTATGCTTCCTTTATTTCTCTGGTATGTGGATTCCTTGTGGGGTGGGGTGGGGGTGGAAGGTTGAACGTGGGAACACATATTCATAACAGGTGCCCTTTTTAACTCCAGCAAAATATCCTTAGCCTCTTGGGAAGTGTGCATGGCTTGTGGGTTCAACATACGGTACACATTGCAACGTGGGTAGACAGGGTCAGCAACGGAGGAAAGTGGTTTTAGAGGCTTCTGGGTGGTCCTGTGAAACCGCTGCGTCAGGCCTGGCTCCTCCTGCTCTGCTGTAGGTCACAAACTCACTGATGGCCGAGTTGCTTGCCAGGCAGCTCCATTGTGCCCCAACAAGCACCTGGCCCACAACCCATCCATCCCTTTTTACCAAAGACAGGCCCATTTTTTTGTGTCTATCCCTGTTAAACTCCCTGCCTGATTTTTGCCTTTTAGGATCCACGGTATGTTCTCCCCTTTAATTAAAGGGGCTGGGGAATGCATGCCTGTTCTCTGCCACTACTCATAACTGCCTAGGCAGGCAGCGAATGTTGTTGCTGTTCAGGGCTTCCTAACCCGCCAGTGAAGAAGGAGGGGGGGAGCGAAGATATACACTGGGAGCAAGTGGGGAGTGAAGACCTACTTTGGGGACATCTGTCTAGCACAGATTGGTCTACTCTGACTGTCTTGTACCCCCAGTGAGTAGTAAGTACTGCTGGTGGTACACAGTATGTAGGGTTGCCATATGCCTGGGAAATCCCGGACATGTCCTCTTTTAGGGGGCCCAAAAGGCCCATCCAAGGGGATTTTTACATTTTAAAGGAAAAGTCCAGGTTTTTGGTTTTTTCTGGGTTTTTTTTTGGGGGGGGGGGGTCCTTTTGGATCGGGCGCAGGCGGCTCAGGCACAGGCTAGGGTGTGGACTGCTCCGTTGAGCTGTGGGCCCTTGCCTGCCTCAGTCTCCTGGAGTGTAACCTCCTGCTTCTCCCTATGGCTTAGAGCCCACCTTGAGCATGGAGATGGGGGCCTCTGTGGCTCTGATGAAGGGTCCTGATCTTCTGGTCCCTGCACACTAACCCCCTCACCGTCCTCTGCCATCCCATGTGTACTTTCCACAACCTCACACTCCCCTTTCCTATCCACAGCTTGCCCCAGTGGGTCCCAGTCGCGGCTGCACCCTTCATCAAGATCCTCTCCCTCCTCTCTGTTGACCTGCCAGTTCATGGCACTGACTGGCAGTGGCTCTCTGGGATCTCATGCAGTGGCCTTTCCCAGCCCTACATGGAAGTGCCATTGGGGGGTCAAATCTTGGATCAGCTTCATGCAAAGCAGGTGCTCTGGTACTGAGCCCCTTGCCCCCCCCCCGCCGCCGCCACCCTTCCCGGCATCATC